>NC_133480.1:17074813-17095552 GCF_025370935.1 Choristoneura fumiferana
CCGTGTAAATACAAAGATATTATAAAAGTACACAGAATTAACACTGACGCGCAAAATAAATAAATAATGGAGGCTTTAAAACGAAAAAGAACAATTCCGCCGAGATTTTACCCCGGGCAGCTGACGCCCTTGATGAAGCTTTTCAAAAGCACCAAGGACGAGCAGGATGCCATTTCTTGTGTGGAGGTTGAATTTTTGCAGGCTCTCTGATTGCGCAGAAGAGCTGTTTGCTTGCGAAGTAGCTTTAAGGGATCTTTGGTGCGAGAGTGAGGACTTTGATGATACAGCATACGAACACGACCAAGATAGAGCTGCACAATATAGAGCACGATGGTCAGAGCTGAAGGCAAATATCAGAACTTGAGCAAATCCAAGAAAGATTCCGACGATGCTAGCTCACTAAAGTCTGCAAAATCTACGATGAAACGTTCGCAAGAGCGTAAGGTGAGGATCCCCAAGTTAGAAATAACCAAATTCAATGGAGAAGTAAAGAAGTGGTTGCTGTTCTGGGGCCAGTTTATGAAAATCGATGAAGACCCAGACATCAACGATTCTGACAAGTTCAATACCTACTCCAATCTATGGAACCTCACTCTAGCGCCAGGCAGCTTGTGGAGAGCTACCCACCCAGCGGTAAGAACTACAAGAAGGCTTAGAATCTCTCAAGTCTAGATTTGCGCGAGACGACGTCTTGATAGAGACTTATGTAGAGGACTACTAGCATTGATGCAAGAAAAAGGGCAACGACCATCTAATGCCAAGGAGCTACCGGCGCTATATGACAGCCTACAAACACATTTGCAAGCCCTCGAAACTTTAGGTGTCACAAAAGATAAATACGCGTCAATTTTGTTTCCGATGGTAGAGTCTGCCCTACCAGATGAAATACTTAGGGCATGGAACCGGTACCGAGCTGCTGATAACAAAATCGGCAATGATTTGTCAAGACTCGTCGATTTCCTCAGATTAGAAGTGGAATCAGAAGAGAGGATCCAGTTGGCTCATCAAGGTACTATTCATAACTCCATTACTGATCCTAAAGTACCTACATGCTGTTTTGTCGCCGAAACAAAACCAGAGAACCACAAAATTATATCTCCTGTGTGCATCTGGTGCGACAAGGACACGCACTGCACTGCAGAGTGTCATAAAGCAGCGAAAATGACACTCGAACAGAGAACAGAGTTTATTAAAGCTAAGAAAGCGTGTTTAATCTGTTTGAGGTCTAATCATACTGCTAAACGATGCAAGAGCTTCCCTAAGTGCCTGTTTTGTAAAAAACGTCATTCGGTTTTGATGTGTCCTGATATGAGCGAACAAAGTACCTGCAAGAACAAAACAGAACCTGAAAAATCCAATAATTTACACTGCGAGTTGAAGTCTACCACCTTATTGCAAACATAGTCGTGCAAGTTGTATCAAACGACGGCAAGAAGTTCGTTCGCGCGCGTGCACTCATAGATAGCGGTGCACAAGGTCGTATGTACGCAAGGACCTTGTTGAAAAGTTAAACTTAAAGCCGGCGAGAAAAGAGTCTATAACACACTGTCTGTTGGCGGAAAAGAAGAAAATACGGAAGAACGTCAAATTTACGAAATTTCTGTCAGAAAGTCTGACAAATGACTTTGAAATGAGATTATCAACAGTAGAAACAGAAAAACATTTGTGGATTTTTGCCGAAAATTAAGTCTGATGAAATAATTCAACAACTACTAAACGTAAAATTATTTTGACTGACACGACTGACTCTCCTGACGACGTTCAACTATTGATAGGTGCCGATTTTTCGAGTTATTGTTGACTGGTGAATTTGTTCATGTAAGTAGTACTTTGACTGCAATCAAAACCAAGATGGGCTGGACAATTCAAGGTCCTTTGACGGGAATTTTATAGCTCGTTAGTTAATACAACGACTACGCTTCATTGTCTTTCTCGCATTAACATTTCAGATCTGTGGAACTTGGAAACCCTAGGTATAAAGACCTGCTGAGCAAAATTCGAAGAGCCTGCATGACGCCGAGGTACTCGAAAATTTCGAAAGAACCATAGCCGTAAACGAGGAAGGACGTTATGAGGTATCACTGCCTTGGTGTAATGTGCCGCGGCCCGCAGTCAAATTATAACGTGGCAAGAAAGAGGTTAAGTTCTACAACGCAGAGGCTCACCAACTAGGTAAGATTACACAGTATGATGAAGTGTTCAAACAGTGGTTAGAATTAGACATTATTGAAGTTGCTCCAGACCAAAATGTTATAGGTCACTATATGCGCACCATGCTGTAATAAAGGAGGCTAGTCTAACAACTAAAATTAGGCCTGTTTTTGATGCATCGGCTCGAGACACTAATGGAATTTCGCTTAATTCATGTCTCGAGAAGGGTGTTAATTTATTAGAGCAGATACCGCAGCTTTTGATAAACTTCCGCAAAGAAGCCATTGGTGTCACTGCTGATATTGCGAAGGCCTTTCTGCAGATATCATTATCTCCAAATGATAGAGATTATTTACGATTTTTGTGGTGGTTAGACGTGAACGACACTAGCAAAGGAACCGTAACTTATCGGCATAGGCGCGTAGTTTTCGGTGTCGCTTCAAGTCCGTTTCACCTCATTGCTACCATAAACCACACATCTTGACAATTACTCACTGATTTGAAGGAGACTGCGATGAAGCTAAAAAAGTCCTTTTACGTCGATAACTGTGTCACAAGTGTTAGTTCGGAAGTTGCTTTAAAGGTTCATCAGCGAATCGAAAAAGTTAATGAGCGACGGTAAGTTTGATCTAAGAGGTTGGGTTTCTAGTCCGTCAAGGTTTGCGGTCAAACAAAGTCGATTTCTGTTTTAGGTGTATTGTGGCACGTCGAAGAAGATTGTCTTTGTTCTAACGCAGATAATTTAAAAATTACAGATGGAAATTGACAAAGAGAACTTTGCTCTCCGTTATGCAGAGAGTATTCGACCCTATTGGCGTGGTTTGTGCTACGTCAGTTATCCCTAAGATGATATTGCAAAAGACATGGCCTTTGAAACTTACCTGGGACGAGGAGCTGCCGCAGAGTTTAGCTAATGAGTTCAAAACGTGGCTGGATCAAGCACATTTTATTAACAAGGTAACCATTCCAAGGAGGCTTGCAACGTTTCCCCTCAGTGAAAGTGAAAATTCACTACACGTCTTTTGCGATGCAAGCCAGGTTGCACATGCAATTTGTATTTTTTTACGGGCAAAATGCGGTGAACAGGTTGATTTAACCTTAGTACAAGCTAAATCCAGAGTCACCCCGATCAGTAAACTGAAAAAAATTACCATTCGGCGCCTCGAGTTAATCGCAGCAACACTTGGGGTGAGATTAGCCAGAACGGTCATAGAATCTTTGGCATTAGAAAACTGCCCGGTCTTTTATTGGACTGATTCGAGCGTCGTGTTAACCTGGATTAAAGGACAAGGTGATTGGAGCGTGTTCGTCAGAAACAGAGTCAACGAAATAAAATCTTTTACCCCAACTTCCGGGTGGCGACATGTTCCTGGTAACCTTAACCCAGCGGACGTGCCTTCGAGAGTATATCACCCAAAGGATTGTTTGAGAGTCGCTGGTATGATGGCCCTGATTGGTTACGATTAGATGAGCAAAACTGGCCAGTCGCCACCTTTGAAACTGACTTCAGTGAAGTTTGAAAAAGAGCGCAGTAAGACAGTTACCGCGTAGTTGTTGAATGCGACTCCTTTGTAGAAAGGTTGCGTTATTTTTCTGTTTATTCCAAAATCGTTAGAATGATATGTTGGATTCTTAGGTTAAGGAGGAAACCCGAGCCGTTCATGAAAGAGCTATCGTATGATGAGTTTATAAAGGCTGAAAACGTTCTCATCAGATTGATTCAGAGCAGATATGGAGACACGATATTAAAGAACAGCAACCTGGAAACCTTCATCGATGTAGAAGGTATTGTACGACTCAAAACTAAACTAGGTCTGAGTACTGAGAGTACGGATTTTAAATTTCCTATTGTTTTACCAGGAGACGAGCCGATAGTTCAACGCTTAGTGCACCAGCGACATTTCATTTTGCAACATGCTGGTGTACAGACACTCATGTGTAATCTACGTGAACGTTTTTGGATTGTCGGGTTGCGTAGGCTATGCAGGAAGGTAGTTCATGCTTGTGTCAAATGTAAGCGTTTCAAAGCCAAGCCCTGTCAGCCACCGACTGGAAGTCTTCCGGAAGGACGTATGGAAGCTAGTTCTGCTTTTGAGGTTTCAGGAGTGGATTTAGCGGGTCCTCTTCTGTTGAAATCAGGAAGTAAAGCGTGGATTGTACTTTTTACTTGCGCTACTTACCGAGCCGTACATTTAGAGGTTGTCGAATCACTGTCTACTGCTGAGTTTATCATGGCTTTGCGTCGTTTTATTGCGCGTAGAGGAAGGATCTCGTGCTTGTATAGTGACAACGCTACTAACTTTCGCGTCTAGATAATGCGTTTTAACTCTTTGGATTGGAACGAGATACTTTGTTTTCATCAATTACGCAGATCAAGTGGAATTTCTTACCGCCCAGCGCCCTGGTGGGGAGGTTTTTATGAACGCCTTATGGCGTGGTTAAGTCAATATTAAGACGAGTTCTAGGTCGAGCATCGGTTACACTGACTGAATTAGTCACTATAATGTGTGATTGCGAGGCCACTATTAACAGTCGGCCCCTTACTTATGTCGACACGAGTGCTGATGGGTTACGTTCTTTAACACCAGCAATGTTCATACAACCTTTGTTTGTACACGATGTTTCAGATGTCGACCAGGTTGATAGGAACACCCTAAACTTGCGGGTGAGATACTGCCAGAAGCTTAGAGAAAATTTGAGACAGAGTTTCAGGTTACAATATTTGAGCACACTTGTGCAGCCCGAAGTCCAAAGTTGCGTGATTTCAAAGTAGGCGACGTTGTACTCGTAGAGGTACCGAACGATCACAGGAGGGTGAACTGGCCGATCGCATCGTGACAGAGGTGTTTGAAGGAAGGATAAAGAAAAACGAGTTGCCAGGCTCCGTACTGCTACTGGAGAGCTAGTTAGGCCTGCGCAGCGACTCTACTCTCTTGAAATTTCGTCTGTAGACAGATTTGCACCACTCGAACGACTTATGACGCCGACTAAACGTGACAAAGTTACGAGTGACGAATTATTCGGTTTCGACAAGGGTTTAGAGGCAATGACTACCACACGCTCTGGACGAGTCGTGAGACCGCCAAGTAGGTTCAAAGACTTCAAGACTTAATTAAGTTTTGATATTCTTATATTACATTGTACTATTTAATTGGACTAAGTTTTCGGCAAAATGTTTAGTTTGTTATGTATGTTATTATTTTGTGTTTATGTTCTTAAGCTTCCGCTTACTTTTGCCGGGGACTGTCGCGGACATGTGTCTATGCTTTGTACATTTTAAATCTGTAGTTGCTTAGCGACAACTATTATTGAGAAAAAAGGAATAAATAATATGGAATAAAATCCAGCTTTTTCACAATAATAATATGTAATATACTTATATGAACTCGTACATATGTATGTATGTATGTATACTACATAGAAAGAAAGAAATAAAGAAAGGTTTATTTTGGCTCCATAAATACCACCTAAAACTAAGACTAAAACTAGCACTAAAACTATGTTACTAGGTGACACGGCAGGATACCAAAAGGGTCTCCTCTCAGCATGTGTTGCCGCACATTATGTGCAGTAACGCTGGTTTTCTGTGGAGCCCAAACGCTAAATAAACATGTATGCATGAGCCAGTTCCTTTGCCCCAGTCAGAAAAAAAAAAAAACATAGACAAGGGAGAAGTGACGTGGCTCAGTTTAAAAGATCACAGCTCAGGTGGCTCCCCATCCGCTTTCGCCGAAACTCTCACATTCTCCATCTTCTCTACGGCATTCTCTTTAACCCTGCAACTCCTTGCTACCTCAAAGAGCGATTTAGCTATGTTACTTCTGTTCGTTGCTCTCAGAACTTCCTCCTTACTGTCCCACTTTCAAACTCTAAATTCTATGGTTATTCTTACACTGTCCAGGCCACTCGGTTGTGGAACTCCCTACCGATAGACTTGAGGCGCGCAAAGTCCTTGCCTATCTTTAGGTCTATGCTTAGGGAGCACTACCTGTCATCTTGCGTATAAATGTTATAGTTAGCTTATTTATGTGTTGTTATGGTATCCATCTACCTATCTATCTGTTTAGATTTGTTGTGTATGTGTATTGTATGTGTTAGTTTTATGTATTCTTGATACAGCTCTGATCTACTGTAAATTGCACCACCTGCTAAAATGTATTCCTTATTTCTGTCCATTGTAAAGGTTGCCTGGAAGAGATCGCTCTGAGCGATAAGGCCGCCTATTGCTTACCTTAGAAAATCTCTATGTATATACTTGTTTTCTCTGTACTGTTTACTGTATTGGTGTGCAATAAAGAGTTATTGTATTGTATTGTATTGTAAAAGATAATTAAAATACTGCTACACACATACATACGAGTACATTATGTAGTAGCACTGGATAACACCCTAAAGAAGACTTCTATTAATAGGTACGCCGTTCTTAATTTATTTTGTTGCAGGTACTTCAATGTATGCAAACTGACGTTCTGCTTCGTGTTGCCGACGCTGGTGCCGCCACTCGCGTGGGGCGAGAGCTGGGACAACGCGATTCTTTCGCAGATGCTTATGCGCTACGTTATCAGTCTCAACTTCACCTGGGCTGTCAATAGCTTCGCGCACCTTTGGGGCAACAAACCATATAACCCGTGAGTACCTACCCTCAGGTAAAAACTAAACCTTAGGGTCACCCCACATCTGCCGACGTGGAATCGGCAAAAACCGGCAAGAGCATGTCGGACACGCCCAAAATAGGGTTCCGTAGCCGTTACGAAAAAATTAAGTAATATTTTTCTGAGGATTTCGTATTTTATACGGAATCTTCCAAGTTTAGGTATATTTTATACCTAAGGCTGCTATTTACTCATAAACTACTATCATAAGTAACAGTTCAAAACATCAAAATACAAAACACTCAAAACAAAGATTCATTCAAGGCCTTCGCTCTCGTACTAATTGACAGATGATGCGAGTCAAAACGATTTGACAAGATTGTGGAATCGATTCGGTCAATAATCAAAATCAAGCTCTATTGAAATATAGTTCCGTTTTACGCGATGAAAGTTGACGAGATTACAATTTATCTTTTTAGTTTCAAAACATAATAATACATTTTTAAGTGATTTTTGTTTAATATTACGAAATCTTTTAAGCTATAGAGATATATTTTTTTTGTTCTTTCGGAATTCAAGTATATTTTTTATAAATTTATTGCCTGAAACGTTCATGGCGTGGAATGGAAAAAACGAAAGTGTCACCGTACCCATCCTATCCGAAAATTACTATAGTTGGCTAATTAATATTTAATAACTATTTTTTTTTATCCAACGTAGGATTGAGATAAACGGGGAACATATCGCATATGTCCATGGGTATATTTACTTGGGCCAATTAGTCTCCTTCCAGGCGAGGCAAGAAAAAGAAGTCGAAAGACGGACAGAAAACACCTGGAGGGGCTATTGGTCAATGAAACACCTTATGAAGGGTAACTTCCCAATTTCCTTAAAAAGGAAACTCATGGATATGTGCGTACTACCAACTCTCACCTACGGTGGTCAAACTTGGTCCTTGACAGAAGCTCTAAAGTTCAAAATCGGGGTTTGCCAGCGAGCCATGGAGCGCAGCATGCTAGGTTTAAAACTCGTCGATCGGATCCGGAACACCGCCCTGCGCTCCATGACCCAAATCACTGACGTAGGTCGAACGGCGTCTAAGCTGAAGTGGGACTGGGCTGGCCATGTTTGCCGCATGCCAGACGAGTGGATGCCCACCAACTCGAAAAGGCGACCTGGCAGACCTAGACGGCGATGGCGAGATGAACTGGACTTCTTCTTGAAGGACTGGCCCTTGTATGCAGGGGACAGAGAGCGGTGGAAGTGTTGGAGGGAGGCCCTTGCTCAGCAGTGGGACAGAATATGCTAACAACAACAACAACAACATAGTCAAGTTGGGTCGTGGCCTACTCGACCTGTCGAGATGAGCTGCGTAGCTGTTCCAACGTTGAGGGTCCGAGGTTGATACTTAATTGAAACTGCGACTTTTGGGTTAAGACTTATATTCACTTGGAAGTACAACTGCACGGAGAGAGGAGGTGCTCCAGAATGATCTTTAGGAGACGCAGCTCCCGTTTATATACGCTCCTGATGCATCTTAGTCACCCCTCTACTAATTGGCGTAACCGTCTCAAGAGCACACAATAGCCATAAATGTCATCGTAAAATAATGAAGTTATTGCCGTTACGTGTTTCTTGAATTGGTTCGCTCTTGACTTGAGATTAGTCAATATGAGGTGTAACTAATTATGCGATAGGAAACACTGTTGCACAAGGTTATGGAATTACAATGTAAGGATGGTTAGGGTTCCTTAACTCCTCCCTCCTTAAGAGGAAAATTATCGCAGATAATTTTTCTTAATGATAATTATAAAATTATGTTAGTTTTACAATTTTATGATTAAATCTATTGTTATCACTTATTGTTGTTTTATTCACTTTTCCATTTGAAATATCACTTTGTTCACTTTTGATTGTTTTTATTGTTACTTTTCACTTTCACTTTACGACGACCGGAGTTATAACATTTTAATAATCTGTCACAAAAACATTCTTGTTATTAAGTTTGTGCGACATATTACCAACTTGTCATTTATCCTTGTTATAGTTTTTTGCTTTCGCTTTCATCGCGTTTTTATTTTCTTTCTTCACGTTCTCATAATTTTGGGAAAAGGAAAAGGGTTTGAGGATAACAATTGTAGTGCCTTATTTTATATGATTACAAAACTTAATTCTAGTAATTACTATGTAACAGTGTTATATATTTTCTAATAAGGTAGGCATGTTGTATAATTTCTAATTCTAAAAATTGGTGCTTATTATAATTACTTATGTGAGAGACGTATACCATGACATGTCACGAGAATGTATACCGAAGTAGACTTTATGTCCAGACTCTCTTTAATTTTACAATATTTTCTTCTTCTGGTACCAGGGTATAATTTTAATATCTTCTCACAATTTTCTTATAATATTATTTCATATCATTTCATATTCATATTATTTCGTATAATTGGCCATTGGGGTTCGTTTTTATCATTTATTTATTTTTTATTTCCTTTTAATTAAATTAAGGATCATTGTCTTGTAGTTTTAATTTTAAGAAAATTTAATGCTTTTATTATTTTATTTGGTTTCTTGATATTTCTAATTGGTACGGTGGTTTCTCGTCCTTTTACTAGTATTGGTACAACATTTCTTTCAGGAGTTTCCCTAACAATAGCTGTTTCATATCTTGGTTTATCCTTTGCTAATCTTTTATTAACCATTTTAGTATATATAACATCTCCTTGTTTAAAATTTTGGCTTGTCGATGCAGTTGGTTCTAGTCTTTGTCTTGTATTTTGTTTTGCTTGTATCATTCTTTCTGTAATGATTTGATATAGTATTTTTGTTCTTTTGTAATGATCTTTGATCATTTGTTGCATATAGTTATGATTGAAATTTAGATCGAATATACTTCGTGCGTCAGTATGTCCAAATACTACTTCAAATGGAGTGAATCCTGTCATTGAATGAATGCTGTTATTGTATGACATTAGTGAATAAGTCATTACTTCTGCTGCATCTGTAATTTTTCTTTCGTATTTAGCTAGTCTATACGTTTCTACAATGGTACTGTGGAATCTTTCTATTATTCCCATTGATTGCGGGTTATTAGGAGTTCCTATGTGCAAATTTATTTTGTAAAGGTTTAGTAGTTCTTTAATTAAATTATTATTAAATTCTGATCCTGGGTCGCAACTAATTTTGAAAGGTGTTCCGTATGTTGAAAAGTATTTTATTAGTGCTTTCACTACTTCTGGAGTTGATCTATTTTGTATTTGTATTGCGTATCCTAATTTACTAAATGCGTCTACTAGTGTTAAATATAAATTTCCATCTATTTTGAATAAATCTATAAATATCTCCTCAAAAGGTTTGTTTTGAGTTTGCGTTAGTTCGATTAATGGATTTAGTGGTTTTCGATCATATTTCATTTTCTTACAAATTTCACAATTATTAATGACTGCTGTAATTGTGTTTTTCATGTTTGACCAATGGTACTGTCTTTTTATTTTATTGTAAGTTTCGTTTATACCTCTGTGACATGTTTTACCGTCGTGGTATTTTAATATAATGTCTTTTTGTTCTTCTTCGTTTGTCAAAATAGTCAGTCTTTTAGTACATTCAATGAATGGGATTGTATTTGTTTCAAAAAGTTTTGCTACTGTTTTACAAAAATATTCTTTTATCTGATTTGAATGAAAATATACGAAATATTTCTTATTAGGTTCTATGTGTTTCTTTATGAAATTTTCAATTATTTCTGTATTTAAGGGTAGGAAGACATCCATAATTTTCCCATTTGCTTTGTGCAATATTTTAGTTTCATTGCGGTACCAATGATTTAATAAGATTTGATTTGATTTTATGTCTACCGCTTCATATAGAATTGGAATTATTGCATTTTGGTCTAATTCTTCTATTTCTATGTATTCAGTTTCATCTTCCACGCTTAAGGTGGTCTCAGATATATCATCGGGAATATCGTTTGTTTGCCTAGATGTCGATGGAATGTTTTCGTAAATTGGTTCATCATTATCTTGAATCGTTAGTGTGTTTAATTGAATTCTAGATAATGCGTCCGCATTTGTGTTTTGTTTTCCTTGTTTATAGATAATGTCAAAATTGTATTCTTGTAATCTTAGTCTCCATCGTGTTAATTTACTATTTGGTTCTTTAAGGGAGTAAAGCCATGCTAAGGGCCTGTGATCTGTGTATATTTGGAATTTCTTACCATAAAGGTATGGTCTGAAGTATTTAACTGCCCATAGAACTGCTAAAAGTTCTTTTTCTATGGTGCTGTATTTTTGTTCGGTGGTATTTAATGTTCTACTAGCATAGGCGATTGGTTTATCGCTTCCAATTGTTCCTTGAGATAATACTGCGCCTAAAGCTACATTTGAGGCATCAGTCGTAAGAATGAATGGTTTTTCGAAATCTGGATATTGTAAAATTGGTGCATTAGTCAAAAGAGTTTTACATGTTTCAAATGCGTTTATAAAGTCCTGAGTAATGGTAAATGTTTGTCCTTTTGTCAATTTCATTGTCATTGGTTTTGTCAGTTTTGCAAAATCTGGTATAAACTTTCTATAATATCCTACTAGTCCTAGGAATGATTTAATTTCTTTAACTGTTTTTGGTAAAGGATAGTTCAACACTGATTTTATTTTGTCTTCGTTTGGTTTTAATCCTTCTTTAGTGATTGTATGACCGAGATATAAAACTTCTTTTCGTAAAAATTCTGATTTGTCCAATTGTATTTTTAAATTTGCTTGTCTGAGTGTTTCAAATACTTTTCTTAGACGCGTTATATGTTCTGATAGGGTTGCTGAGAATATAATAATATCATCTAAGTATATAAGACAATGTATGCCTTGAAGTCCTTTCAGTATATTATCCATAGTACGTTGAAATGTTGCAGGTGCTGTTTTTAATCCAAAGGGCATTCTTAGAAATTCATAATGTCCGTATTGCGTGCTGAAGGCTGTTTTTTGTATATCTGCTTTATTGACTTCAATTTGATGATACCCTGAGGCTAAATCTAAGGTTGTGAAATATGTACTATTTCCTAATTTGTCGAAAATGTCATTAATATTGGGTAAAGGGTATTTGTCGTCAATAGTAACTTCATTTAATTTCCGATAGTCAATCACCATTCTATACTTTTGTTCATTTGTGGCATCCAGTTTTTTTGGTATGATGTGTACTGGTGCGCTCCATGGAGAAAATGAGGGTTTAATGATATTATTTTGTAATAATTTATCTACTTGGTTTTTAATTTCAGCTGTTTGACTGGGTGATTGTCTATATGGTCTTATGTAAATTGGGTTTTCATTTTTTGTCCTAATGTGATGTTTTACTTCATGCGTAAATGTCAGAGGAATCTTTTCGTGAAAGAATATGTCTTTATAGTCATAGCATAATTTAGTAATGGCTTGTTTTTCTTCTTCATTCATGTGTTTCGTACGAAGTCTTTCTAAATTTTTTACTAGTAGTTCGTTATTGGAATGAGTTGCATAATTACATATAATTTTGTTGTTATATGTTTCTATTTGGAATGGTTCTAATATTTTAATTTTTATTTCTTTTTCTGTGGAATTTTGAATTGTTGTCTGTGCAAAACCATTTTCACATTGTACTAATGCGCATGGCATTGTTATTCCTGTATCGAATTCAACTTTTTCTATTATTCCTGTTCCATGTTTTAATTGAGTTGGTATAATAACTCTTTGTTCTGTTCGTGGTTGAATTGTTAAAGTTAATATTGGCATTTTTATTGTTGTAGTATTTGATAATTGTATTGGAATAGTTGTTTTTGATGTTATTAATATTTTTCGTTCTAAATCAATTATCGAATTTAATTTTACGAGAAGATCTATTCCTAACAAACCGTCGTATGTGTCATCTACATCGTAAACATAAAATTTATGGACAAACTGTTCATTGAATATTTCGAACAGCGGGATTTTTACGACCGTATTATGAGTGCTAATCGCGTGCGTTGTTATGACATCAAATGGCTCGATCTGTTTACATTTATTATAATATTTATTCATGGTTTTATTACTTATGAATGATCGGCTGCTACCGGTGTCTATAAGTAATTTTAGTTTCATTGTTGGGATGAATAAATATGGTAATAACGTTATTTTTACCTTGTTTGATTTTGTGTCGAGGCTTGGACTAGAAAATTTCGTTCAGCTCGGGAAGTTGTTGCTTCTTCGCGGTTGTTAATTTGTTCTGTAGGAGAATCATTATTTTGATTTTGTCCTGTATGATAATTTACGTAATTATTATTTTGAGGAAACCCTCTTTGTTGGTTCGGATTTGTTCTTTGATAAGCTCCTATTTGTTGGTTATGTTGAATTCTGGGGTTTACTCCGTATTGATTGTTCGGCCTTGGTCGTTGGTTAAACGAAGGTCTTTGTTGGATTACTTGATTTCTAGTTTGGTTTGGTCTAGTAAAGGGTATTGTTTGTAACATTGGATAAGATGTTCTTGGATAGAAATTTGGTCTTGTATTCTGATAGGTGGGTGTTCTGACATATGATATTCTTTGAGTATATCTTGGATTTTGGTATTGAGGTATGTTATGTGGTTGTATATTTCTATAATTCTTGTTCCTATTTCTATAATAATGTTCGTTGAAGTTTTCTTCTTCCATTGCATATTGCAGTGCTTCTTCGAGAGTAGTTGGATTTTTTATTTTTATTGCGCGTAATATGCGCTCCGGTATGTTATACAGAAATACTTCTAATGCTTGATTATTATATATGGTCATCTTCAAGTTAGTCGTATTTGTATCTGGATTTTCGTTTAATTTCGCGAATAATTGACTTCTAACGGATTGTATCCTTGAGCAGAATTCGATTAATTTTTCACCTGGTTTAATAGTTAATTTTTCCAATTCTGTTTTTAAATATTTTTCATTTCTCTGATCTCCAAAATGTTGCGTTAATAATTGTTTTAATAGTGGCCAATTGTGTAAACAGTAATTATTTTCACTTATTAGGTCTGCTGCTTTCCCTATGAGTCTAGTCGTAATTACTTCTAAAATGTATAAGTATTGGTCATTTGGACAGTTCCTAAAATGTTTTATAACAAAATCGCATTTATGTATGAAGCGAGTTAATTGTTTTGGATCTCCATTATACATTGGTATAATTGCGATCATTTCGCTTAATGAAGGAGAGTTACTTTGATATGGTCTTTGTGATGTACCCAAATTTGGCATGTATAGTGTCGGGTTAGGTGTTGTTGCTGACACAATAGTTGGATCTGGTTCATAATTTTGAAAGTGAGATGTTTCATCAATTGATGATGTATTGTCCTCATCTAATATGGAATTGGGATGCATATAATCTTGTTCTTCTAAATTAATGTTATCACGAAATGGTTCGGCTAATTGTTCAACTATATCTTCTGGTTGTGCCACTGGTGCGGCTACGTTTGCTTGCTCATTAGGCGCTATTTGGGCTATTTGCCTTATCGCTTGTACTGGTACTGATTGTCTAACTGCTCTCCTCGCTGCATTTGCTAACAAATCCATGTTTTAAAGTTTATTTGTTTTACTTTCACACCGTAAATATCAAGAACCGTTAATTTTATTATTTTTATGTTAAAAGTTGAATATGTATTATTCTTTGTTGGATAAAGACTACAAGTATTGATCCTTAATATTTTGTTAGTTTTTACAATTATTACTGCGTATTCGTTTTCGATATACACGTAATTGACCCCTTTATAAAATCTGCAATATTGATTTTTCAGATTTACGCGTTGCTTTTTTTTGTAATAGTCTATTTAATACACACACAAGAGTAAAATACAATTATAAACGTTAACCATCAATTCGCTATTCGCTGCAGACGAGTTCGCAAAAGGTTATGTATATAAAGATTTACACACGCACACACACACAAAATACAATAGTATGATTATTATAATTTGGTAAGGAAGGAAAGGTTTTTGAGAACGACTATTTTTAGTATCTCTACCGTATGGATCCTCCCGATTCTGTAGCTTCTCCTCTCAGTACTTTCTTTTATGTTTCAACGTGGTTTTTTCAGCGTGTTTCGTTTACGTTAATCTCAACAGTTTTATTTGTTTGGTCCGTTATTCCGACAAATTCTTGAAAGAACAGAGCTCCGAGGGAAAATAAAGTTGGTCACTTACTTCAGTGTCTTCTTTCACCTGGAGTTCTTCGGAATTTCCGTAACCGGTCTGCGCCAGTCAAGTTGGGTCGTGGCCTACTCGACCTGTCGAGATGAGCTGCGTAGCTGTTCCAACGTTGAGGGTCCGAGGTTGATACTTAATTGAAACTGCGACTTTTGGGTTAAGACTTATATTCACTTGGAAGTACAACTGCACGGAGAGAGGAGGTGCTCCAGAATGATCTTTAGGAGACGCAGCTCCCGTTTATATACGCTCCTGATGCATCTTAGTCACCCCTCTACTAATTGGCGTAACCGTCTCAAGAGCACACAATAGCCATAAATGTCATCGTAAAATAATGAAGTTATTGCCGTTACGTGTTTCTTGAATTGGTTCGCTCTTGACTTGAGATTAGTCAATATGAGGTGTAACTAATTATGCGATAGGAAACACTGTTGCACAAGGTTATGGAATTACAATGTAAGGATGGTTAGGGTTCCTTAACTACATAGTTTTTTTAATTTGACGAAGCATGTGGTGAATTTTGAATTATGTTTTTAATTATTCTTCCTTTTTTTTGATAAACTGTTAATTTTTTATATTTGATGAACAGATTGACTCCCTTTGGCTTTTTTTTTTTTTTTTCCGACTGGATGGCAAAACGAGCAATTTGGGTTCCTGAAGGTAAGAGATCACCACTGCCCTTAAAATCTGCAACACCAGGGGTATTGGCCATGCGTTGCTAACCTAGAGGCCTAAGAGGGGATTACCTACATAAATGCCAGTAATTTCACCGGCTGTCTTACTCTCCACGCGAAACACAACAGTGAAGCACCGCTGTTTCACGGAAGGATTTAGTGAAGCAAGATGGTGGAGCGAATTCGGGCGGACTGCACAAGGTCCTACCACTTGCAGAAATGGGTTACATTTTGAAAAGTCGTCGGTTAGCATTAATGTTAAGGGGTATAAATTAAATTACGTATAGGCAACTCAAGTAAATTGAAGAACATACTTAATTTTTTAATATTATTTTAGGCACTAACTTTCATAAATGTAGGTAATTTTTTTAGCATAATACACGTAAGAATCCTATTATCCACAAATATTATAAATGTGAAAGTTTGTGACTGAGTGAGTGAGTGAGTCAGTGAGTATGTTTTGTTACTTCTTCACGCTTAAAACATGGACGGATTGGTGAGATTTGCGGAAAGTTAGTTTATAACGTGGATTAAACATAGGATACTTTTTATCCGATATTTTAAGGATAGGGAACAAAATCTCGAAATAAAACCGCTAGGGCTTAGAGACATGAAATTTGGTAATGTTAGGTAGTTGGACGTCTGGATAACACATGAGGCAACTTTTTGACTCGATATTCCCACGGGATAACTAGGGATAAGTTCTTGAAATAACAAACGCGCTGGGCTTACGAGCCGTGAAATTGTAGTGTATTGGTAGCTGAAACCTTTTATTAAATAACACATTTTTATTTACTATTTGACGATAACTTTCACGGATAGTGATAAAATCTCGTAATATAACCGTTGGCTTAGATCATGAAATTTGTATGTAGGTAGTTGACGTCTGGAATAACAATAGGCAACTTTTTGACCGATATTCCTAATGGGCTAACTAGGGGATAAATTCGAATAACAACCAATGGGCTTTAGAGCCAATGAAATTTGGTATGTTGGTAGCTGGACTCTGGAATAACACAGGCTAATTTTATTCGATATTCCCACGGGATTAGGGATAAATTCTCGAAATAACAACCGGCTGGCTTAGAGGGCATGAAATTTGTTATGTAGGTAGCCGGACGTCCTGGAATAAACACATACGCTACTTTTTTATCCCGATATTTCTCCGGGATAGTTTTGTAACTAATATGGGAACCCCTTACTCTTGTATTATTATTCATGTATTATTTTGTAATTTTCTTTAATTGTAATACTTATTGTAGTTTTTAAGTATTTTTATTTGCAATTATTTTATTTTGAAAAAATGACTTTCTTGCCAAGTTTTTGCGGCGCATTCTTCTTGGCAATGGATGGTCTTTCGCGCAACGCCGGTTTTAAAAAATGACGTGTAACAGTGCCATTGCGGCCTATTTTACTGAATAAATGATTTGAATTTGAATTTGGATAGGGGTTAAATTTGAAATTTTTAGCACTGGGTTTAGTAGTCTTGAATTTGTTCAAGTTATTCACAAACACAACCTCAATGAAACCAGACGAATAGTTTACGCGTTGCGAAGCAGCGGTAAAGCTACGTAAATAATTATTACCTACCCAACTGTTCTACCCGCGTATAGATTCAGTTATCTTCGTATGCAAATCTATTTTGAAAGCCATTACCTACTAAAGTCGTTGCGTGTGTCGTGGACCGCAAAAGTATCGGTTGCAGGCTGCAGTTTGACGACCACTGACCTGGGGCGATAACCGAGCTCTGCTATGTGTATTATTGTATTCTGTGAATCGCAATGCATGAAAAATAAAAGGTAGCTAGAAAATGAACATTTATTTCAACCATTGCTGTTTAATCATCTCCCAATCGGAGTGAAAAGCAAAGTGTAAAACTTGTTCATAAATCTCATCAGGTTAGAGTTGATAGTTAAGTTAAGGCTTTAGAGAGGCGAGTCGAGTTGAGAGTTAAGGCGCATTTTATGCACTCGTTTGACAATTCATTATTTTTCAGTGATATAATGCCCACGGAGAACTGGGGCGTGTCCCTGGTGGCGATGGGCGAAGGCTGGCACAACTACCACCATACATTTCCGTGGGACTACAGGGCCGCTGAACTATCGTACTCGCTCAACATCACTACGCTATTGCTGGATGGATTCGCAAAGCTGGGCTGGGCACATCACCTCAAAGAAGCATCGCCTCAGCTGGTTCAAACGGTTATCAAGAACAGAAATAAAGATAAGAGTAAAGCTTAACACTTAACCACCTACGTGTGGTCTCTCAGACCTTAGCAGATTTAAAAATGATAGTAATTCGATGCAATCGCGGCGCACAAACTTCTAGTGACCTTGTACCTTTTCCTGGGGGCCAATCAATGGCCGCCATGTGGTCGACAAGTTTGGATGTGTATTCCTTTGAATTAAGTGAGCATAATACTGGCGACAACGGTCTCAGAAACCGTAGGTAGGTGGTTGCGTAATATTCATACGTGGTTCCCAGACCGAACGCAGGTGGTTGTGTGTGTTTATTTGTTAACATTCTTAATATGATTAAAAAACATTTATTTTTATTTTTTAGTTAAACATGCCTCCTAATAACACAGTCACAAAAGGTGGTTAAAATAAGTGTCATCATTGAATGTTCTTCTTCTTTGTCTCGAATGTTCGAAAAAATATCGATTGCCGACAAAAATGGTTGTTTTGAGGGTTTCCAATTTTATAAAAATAAAATGTTCCTGTATAAGTTGATCATTCAATTTGATGAAACTTTAATAATGATCTTTATATTATGTTCCTATATATTTTGAGATCTCATATCCCCTTCGGGTAAGTAATTTTACAGTAGGGATAAGAGAAGTACCTACTGAAATGTGTTAAGTTTATGAAAAAATCTATTGATTTATTTTGTAATGTTTATTGCAAATAAATAGCATAGACTGTTAAAGTTTTATTTATTACTTTTTTATTAAATTTAAACTGAATTTCTATAATTATTGCATATCCTTTAAAATTAGTGGTCTTCTAGACCGCTCATAGGTGGTTGTGTTTCTGAAACAGGACAGGGCGATAGTAATAGAGTTTGTGAAAGTCAGAACGAGACAAACATAAGGCTCTCAGCTCCGAACGATAAATGAAGAATACTACAGTTTGAATGGAGTCGCCAGAGTGCGAAAGAAGTAGAGTTTGTAAGAGTAAGAGCTCGACAGGTATACCACTAATCGTTGATCGGAGGGTATACCACTCTAAATAATGAACGACGAATGAAACTGAAGGCTGATTTTAAACAACATGTAAAAGAGATAAACGATGAGATCTATTGTACGTTACATCTTCTCTACTCGCATCCAAGTATTCGTTTGTGATTTATAAGGCCAAATCACCTGCATTTAAAGTAAAATGCTACAATATGAATCACTAGGAAGGCAGCGCCTAATAGGAGAACTACCGGTTTTTAGGGTTCCGGAGCAAAAATGGTAAAAACGGAACCCTTATAGTTTCGCCATGTCTGTCTGTCTGTCTGTCTGTCTGTCTGTCCGTCCGTCCGCGGCTTTGCTCAGGGACCATCAATGATAGAAAGCTGTAATTTTGCACGGATATATATGTAAACTATGCCGACAAAATGGCACAATAAAAATGAAAAAAATTTTTTTTAGGTTAACTTCATAGACGTAAAGTGGGGGTATTTTTTTTTCTCATCCAACTTATAGTGTGGGGTATCGTTTGGTAAGGTCTTTTAAAACCATAATTAGGGGTTTGCTAAAACGATTTTTCTAGACCGCTCATAGGTGGTTGTGTTTCTGAAACAGGACAGGGCGATAGTAATAGAGTTTTGTGAAAGTCAGAACGAGACAAACATAAGGCTCTCGCCCGAACGATAAATGAAGAATACTACAGTTTGAATGGAGTGCCAGAGTGCGAAAAGAATAGAGTTTGTAATAATATTTACTTAACTTTTCGTAACGGAAATTAAAATAAACCTCCCTCCCCTCTAAAATCTAAAGTTTTGAAAAATTCAATATAATAGTAGTATATCAAACTTTCAAACTATAACGGCTAAGTTTGATTGAGAATTATTAGAAGTTTAAGAGTATATTAGGTAAAAATATACCTAAACTGGAAGATTTAAACGTAAATCCGAAAAAGAAAAATATTACTTAACTTTTTCGTAATGGCTACGGAACCCTTTTTAGGGCGTGTCCGACACCAAAATTGGTTTCAACATGATCGGATTTATACCGTTTTTGAGTTATTACCGAAAAACTACGCTTCTCAACAAAAGGACGTAAGTGCCGTGAAGATACGCTCTTTTTCTGGTAATAGATTTTAAGACTGTAGTAAGAGTGTTTTGATTGTGTTATAACGCACATAATATTACTTGTTTTTTTTTATCGTAATGGCTACGGAACCCTATCGTGGGCGTATCCGACACGCTCTTGGCCGGTTTTTTACGCTTTAATTCCACAGCAGTGCTTTAAATACGCATTGAATGCACGAAGCGTCAGTTTTTTCAGCTCCGTCCGATAAAACTATGCAATGTCCTAGGATCTTCAACTATCTTCATGACAAATTTAATTAAAATCGGTTCAGCAGTTTAAGCCTGAACAGGGTAACAGACAGATAATACTTTCACATTTATAATATTATGTAGTAAGAATGCCGTGGTGGCCTAGTGGTTTGACCTATCGCCTCTCAAGCAGAGGGTCGTGGGTTCAAACCCCGGTCGCACCTCTGAGTTTTTCGAAATTCATGTGCGGAATTACATTTGAAATTTACCACGAGCTTTGCGGTGAAGGAAAACATCGTGAGGAAACCTGCACAAACCTGCGAAGCAATTCAATGGTGCGTGTGAAGTTCCCAATCCGCACTGGGCCCGCGTGGTAACTATGGCCCAAGCCCTCTTGTTCTGAGAGGAGGCCTGTGCCCAGCAGTGGGACGTATATAGGCTGGGATGGGATGGTAGTAAGAATGAATAAGGAAGTATGGATTATCATTAGTATCACAAAAGACGTCATTTTGTTTTACAATCGCAGTAACAAAATAATCCTGCCATTTATATTACAAATCTGGAATTTTGTAAGGGATGGTTTTGGATATTAAAGTATACTTTTTATCCCAATTTTCCCACATAGTCGGGACTTACGTTATATCTAGTATTACACCTAAATCTCAAGACAC
>NC_133480.1:17095652-17114256 GCF_025370935.1 Choristoneura fumiferana
TCTTCTTTTTGGACACCATTTTGATAGATTAAATTACGATATAAGTTGTATTTAGAACGATACAATTATTCAATATTAATATTTAATATTTTTATATTCTATCACACGCATGCACTATACTTAAAACGTCATTTCCAAAGGACAGTGTTACTACGCTAAGCACTTGAATTTACCGTTCCGTGCGATACCTCAGCCGATAAACGTGACACGGTTTGTTGATTTTGTTGTGTTACAGACTTTAGGTTGTAAAATAAAATTTTATATTTTTTTAAACTAAGCCTTCAGCAAAAGCTAGCGCTAAGGTAGAAAGTAAAATTCGTTTGTTATTACGAAAAATATTCCTGTAATGTTTTTTGAATTTGACATTAATTATTGGAAAATCTTCTAAAACGGCAACACTATTCTTTTTTTTAAATTCAGTGTTGAGATTAGGCAAAGACAAAATGAACAAACAACTACCTAATAAAAAAAATAGAAAAAGGAATTGCATTCAGCCTTTTTATTGAAATTATAAAGAAATATAAATTATTAAAGTTACAGTAATAAATACATTAAATTAAATTTTGATAAAATTTCAATCAGAATTGGTGTCATCGGTGGTAGGAGCACTCGTGGTTGCTGCGATTGTTGATCCAGAAATGGCAGCTGCTTGGCCTTTAGCCCACGCTGTGGGGTCCATCATTAAGTATTGCATAGGGTAATAGGGTGGTGGGCCACATGGCCGTTGGGTATGGGGTGATTTTATTATTGTTAGAAGAGTCTCGCTTCCCTTACTAGCATCTTGATAGGCTTTTACAGCACTGGCGTAGCGGCGTACTCATGTGAGGATACATGTAATGGTATGGGAGTACTGCGGAACAGCAGCAGGGGTTGGTGCTGCCTGCACTTGAGAACTCTCGGTGGCGGTAACGCTTCTGTTTTAGGAGATTGAATGCCAGCATAATTGTATGGCATGTAGGTAGTTTCTGGGGTTCCAGCATGCTGTGTAGTAGTTAGCAGATGGTCGTTGATCACAGCGCGCTTTTGAGTAGCGATCAATGTTTCATCACCAGAGAGATCGTTGTTTGAAGCGAAGTGAGGAATTGCTGAATGTTGATGCTGTGACGGAGCGTGCAGGAAGTTTACAGGCTGCTCTGTCAACCACTGGGATTGGACTCCATTGTCTTCTGTGGCTGCTACGTAGAGATCTCCGGAGATTCCGTCGCTAGATGGCTTGACGTATAGTCCCTGTACTGGTTGTAGTTCTGGATCGTTCCATACCAAGTGACCTCTAACTTGAGTCACTGCTAGAACTAGCACCACAGCGCTTTTGAGCCCGTTCATTTTTCTCTAATGACTGCAGATGAGATCAGGTGCGATTTGTTTGAATGATGACTTGATAAAATGATTCGCTTTTAAAGGAATGTAATCGGCAGGATCGATTGTTTCGTTAGAATATCAAGATGCGGAGATAGTGTTTAGATAAATTAGACATGATTCAGATTTGTAGATGTGCTGACGGCACGTTTTTCAGTTAAATGGATTTCGTCACTTGAAAGATTGTGGAAGTTACTAAATCATGAGATTTTTACAATACTATATTATAGGTATTCTAGAAGAAGATTAATTTGAAATTTTTAAACAAATAGTACCTACGTAAACTATTAGAAGATGTTAAAGTATGTTGGTGGACTGACACCTGACTCGTTTAAAAATGCATGTTAAGATTGTCAGGTGCGCCTCGGTTGAGTTGTGATTGTCGACCCGGATGGACGAAATAATAAAACTTGTATAATGTACGACCAAACATTTGTACTAAATTACTGACGTTCATTCGAGTCGGTCACAGTTTGTATTTTATGATTTAAATTCGGGTTTTCTTCCGCTTACCTACCTTGATTTTAGCGAACCTCGATATTTCGGCACAGTGCATGCGCCATGATCACGAGTCACGAAATGCAACTGTGCCGAAATACCGAGTTTCTAAAATCAATCAATCAATCTTGAAAAAAAACCGAATTTAAATCATAAACAAAACTTTAGTTAGAATGTTTGAAAACTTGTAAAAGTACATACCTTACTCGTAGTTAGGGGTATATATAAGTAATATCGTCACCTTAATATGAATTAATGTAACCGCCAAAATGACGATATTGAGTTGGTATACAGTTTGACTGCAAATTTGATGATCTGTCGATTACTGTTATTAAAATTTCGATATCTTGAAAAAAATGTCAGTTACGTTAACCAAAATCAGACCATTTTTTTCACTTTACCATATTTTTTTAATGTATGCACATTTTTCATAAGTTACTTATTATTAGCTTAACGTAACGACGAATCTGTGATTGTCTATTAATGTATTGACCAAATATGAAAAATAACATTAATGTAAGACTCATCTGTATCAAAATGGCTCTTACATTACTCATTTTGTGGAATATTATAACTAATTGACTGTTACGCTAAAGTCAAAGCTAGATAAAAAACTTTTAAATCAAATCAAATGCGATGCGACTAGCGCTTGTTTTTGAGAATAATTATATTTACCAAGATCAGATTAAATTTAATTTAAACCGAAAAGCAAGCATGCAAGAGATATGCGGGTTCAAATACTGCCTGAGACAAGGATTTTTTTACTATAGGAAGGTAAATATTACAAAATCAACGAAATGCTTGTTAAAAATGTATTTACTACAAGTTAAACTAGCTTCAAATATTATTCTGTGTCAGTAACAGTAAAGTTTTCGTATTTTGTGTAGTACTTATGCCTCTTACATTATTATTTGTCTTCTCAATTTTCGACTGTTGGAGGTTACATTGAATTTGTATATTTATTTTGGACGGACCTGGTCCTTACGTTAATTTACTTATTAGGGACTTTCCGTCTATCTCTTTCCTTTTGAAGCTTTAATCCATAGGTAAAAGCGGGACATCCATACATTTGTGTGCGGGAAGCAATAAACACAACCGTGTGCGTCTGTTATGATTTGGTGGTGTGATCGATAGCATTAGCCAGTTCATTCGGACAAGTCGTGATAAGAACACGTGCCATTGTTATGCATCCATACAGTGATAAAAATGATCGAGTTAAGTGAATTAATATCGCGTAAAAAAGAGCTTTTAAAACTGAGGGAAGTTGTAAAAAGGTAAGTAGCATAAAATGTATAATTATTATCACCTAAAAAGGGAGTAGAATGCTATACTGATCGTTGCCGGTGTCTAGTTTATGTACCTATGTAACTAACAAACATTCATCAACGTTATTAATTTGCTGAGTACTTTATTAACATAGTACCTACTTATATTTTTATTTAAAATGTCTAATAAATAGGTAGATATTGTAGATACCTATTACGTAGGTCATTTGTATGGCCGTCACGGTAGGAAAAGGTTAACCATTTTTGTTTTCTTCGTAGTAGCATAAAAAAGATGTTAGGGAAATTAAGGGCCTGTTTCACCTCTGTCTGATTATGTTCATGATAGCTTGAGAACACAACAACTAACAACTGGTAGCATAGTGTACGGTGTGTCACTCTGAAGATGAGCTCTGTTTAGTTCGAAACGCGTCAGTGTAGTGTGGTGGTGGTGATAGATGGGTTTGTGTGATTTGTGTGTGTTCTTGGAGGTGGAGGAACCGCATGAACACGCATATTTTGCATAAGCTTAGCTATCGTAAGGTCGCGGGTGAGCAAGGAAATTCTTTTAGTTCATTGATATGGACCTCCGCAAAGTAACGCCTGATTAGATAGATAAATTATTATTTTTAACGTTGAAGTTAAAACTGTTTGGAATAACTTACCAAACTTGTGTTTAAAATGATGCCCTATTAAGGAATTCGAATGAACTGTTTATTTTGAACGTTTATTTATTAATTATTAAGACAAGGGTAGCTCAATGCGTTTTATTTGTAGGGAAACACTCAAATGTCATGTAGTGGACATGATTGTTTTGTTTCTGTTGAATAAAGTTACTACCTCTATAATATTAATGACATAATAAAATGTATTAATTTAATTTTCAGAAAACAAAAGACAGAAATTAAGGATGGTAGTGATAAAGACAGTGATGTTGTGGAGGATAGTGACGCTGACATACCCCCGATCATTTCAAGCAGGAAAGGAAAGGGCAAGGGGAAAGTCAGTCTAATGCACGGGTCGTAACAAATAATCCATCGAATGATTCTCTGCAAAAACTTTATGTGCAACGATTGCCAATTTACACAAAAAAGTACATGGACCTTAAAAAGCTCTGTGACGACGAGGTCACAATACGTGCAAGATTATTTACAGCTGCCTTGTGTGGACAAACTGATTATTTAAACGATATTGTACAAGATGAAGTTCCAACTAATGATGGTGAAACCCAAGACAAAAGTGAAGTACAGAAATAAAAAGAAGCCATATAAAAGCAAGGAATCAGACAAATAAGGAAAAAAAAGGGAAAGCTGAAGGAGTAGTTAAAGCCACCGGTACTGTTTAAAAAGGGAAAGGAAAAGCAAAGCGAGAAAAAGCACTAAAGCAAAATAGCAAATAGGACAGAAAGCTAGATGTTTTCAGGTAAAAGTTACCATTGATTAAAAGAGGTTTAAGTCTTTTCGATTTTGATACTAAGTTGTAAAGTTTTAATAATAACTATTATAACCTATTATAATTTAATTAAAACTGTTTTTTGTTTCGATTAAAAGCAAAGCGAGGATAAGTAGCAAAAAGAATAGGAGATAGGTGTTCTATTGTGACAAATAAAAGTAAAGCGAAGAAAAGCAGTAAAGAAAAGTAGCAAATAGTAAAGAAATTAGGTGTTTTCTTATGTCAATGAAAAGCAAAGCTAGGAAAAGCAGTAAAGAAAATTAGCAAATAGGATAGAAAGCTAGGTGTTTTTTTGTTAATCTCAGGTAAAAGTTAGTACTTATTGACATCTAAAGAGGTTCAAGTCTGTTTTTTTTTACTAAGTTGTAAAGTTTTTAATATAACTATTAAACTGTTTAATACTTAAGAACCTGTTTTATTCATAACTTACAACCCTACCATTAATTAACTAAACGAGAAGATTTTTTTTATACGTCAGACTTTATTACAAGTGAGTAAGATTGGAATTGCTATAATAAACTCTGTATAATGCAAGTCCACATTTTGAAAAATGAGTGCCTTACGTTACTTTTTTTTTAATTTTTGTGTCATACCTTAAACTGATCTTAATTTTTTTAATACATATTAATGTAATTACACATAAAAAAATAAAAATTAACGTAACCGCCATGCGATTTTCTAAACTATAATAACTATCTTTATAAGACCCCATTTGTCTAAAAGATCTCACCAATATAAGATAAAAGCTATAAACATAACTCCAATAGGATATGTATATAAAAAGTTACAACACTTTTTCTAATTTGCAAATTACTTTTTGGCCTCTCCTGAAAATTCGCCATTTGGTGGTTACGTTAATTCATATTACAGGTGACGNGTCAAAAACTCTTTCTAAAACGATGTAGCAATCAAATTTCTAAAATCAATTTGCTTGCAAAAACCAGGAAGGTAGCGTCCAAAGTCTGAGGTCGACTCATCGTCACCATCATCATTATCATCATCATATCAGCCATAAGACGCCACTGTTGGACATACACCTCCCCCAATAGACCTCCAGTTGCCTCGGTTGGAAACGGCTTGCATCCGCCGTGAACCCGCGACATTAGCCAGGTCATCCGTCCATCTTGTTGATGGACGTCCTGCGCTGCGCTTGCCGATCCGCGATCTCAACTCGAGAACCTTTGAGACCTTTAAGAGGTCGACTCAATAGGAGCATTCGACATGCTAAGGAAAAATTTTCCTTGCTGAGCTGCCCGTCTGGCAGCTCTCTCTCTCCGGTATGCTGTAAAATCCATCTGAGGATAACAGCAAGGGTCTGTTCGAAAAGCAATAGCAGAAAACTAAACTAAAATATTACCTTTAAGTACTTGATGGCCCGGTTTTCGAAACTATTTCCAGCGTTGACCAGAGTAACGATATCAGGGTATTCAGCTGCAATTCTTTCCAAGTAGGCGTCGACCTAAAAAAAGAAAAATTTCATGTCGTAATGATAAAGTTTTTTAAACCTTTTTCTAGCATTGTATACCTAAAAAGTAAGTTATAACGAGACTTATTATTAAATTGTTATCTTTAATTGATAGATGTCTATGTGAGTGTGTAGTTTAGAAGTATTTGTAATTACAGATTTTGAAAAAAATGCCAAGTTTGTTGCTGCGCATTCTTCTTGGCAATTGTTGGTTTTCCGAAAAGGCTGGTAGTTAAAAAAAATACATGTAAAAGAGCCCATTGCGGCCTAAATATTTACCTACAGAATAAACGATTTGTATTTGAATATATAGATCTTAAAGATTAACAACTGTAAGAAAATTATTTATGAAATTTTTATTCATTCATTAATTTCATTTTTTTGTTATGTCTCTCTACTGCTTTTGGTGATCAATCAAGAATATTTGTATTGTATTGTATTAAAGTTCTTTTTAGTCTAAGAAAGTTAAGTTGTAAATACTTCCTGAATAATTATCAACTTAATTTAACACCGATTTAATTTGTGACTAAAAATACTGGTAGGCTTCTACCCTGGGTGAAATAGTCAAGTATCACGTTAGATGGTTCACAAATAAGCAGAATCACAATCACATTTACCATTTCTTTCTGTCCAACGGTATAAGATAAGGATAGAAAAAGATATTGCAAGGGGTCACGATCGTTCATGTGTTAGATAGACAATACAGCCTTTTAGCTACGATATGCAGAAAATATTTTAAACAATTTTCATCACACTTACTCGTAAACAGTGTCGTATATACCTCGGCGGCCTAAATACCTCTGTTGCAACCCCCCAAATAAAATCCGCGACCTTTTGTTTTTGTCGTGGAACCCTTGGTCGGTCGCATGAGTCATTGTGCGTTTTTTTTTTATTCGACTGGATGGCAAACGAGAAAGTGGGTCTCCTGATGGTACTCTTATCACCGCCCATAAACATCTGCAACACCAGGGGTATTGCAGATGCGTTGCCAACCTAGAAGCTTAAGATGGGATACCTCAAGTGTCAGTAATTTCACCGGCTGTCTTACTCTCCACGCCGAAACACAACAGTGCAAGCACTGCTGCTTCACGGCAGGAATAGCGAGCAAGATGGTGGTAGCAATCCGGGCGGACCTTGCACAAGGCCCTACCACCTGCAAAACTGCGTACTAATACTACTGCTGCACGACCTGCACCTGCAGGAGGACCTGCGCACACACGTCAGGCACATGCTGCGGAGGGGGAGGGCGGCGGGGTACTGGCGCTGCCAAGAGCGCAGCCTAAGGTATCGTCAAATTTGTAAAAATATTAGTTTTTTTACAAATATACAATTTTACTCGCAAATGTGATGAAAAACATTGTATGTCGCACGGGCGGTACTAGAATTATGAACAACGACTCATTAAAGCCCTCAGTCTTTGACTTCGGGCTTCTAATATAATCTCGTGCGTAATTCCTCACATACCGCCCTTAAGACACAATAAACTATAAATTGTGCTCACCTCAGCATAACGAGGGTAGTTCTCGAAAACCATCCTAGAAGACCTGCTCTGTTGGTATCTAGCTATAACAGCATCGTGTTCTTCTAGAGCTCTGCAAATATTTAAAAACAATTTTATTATTTTAAAGCTGGCTGTACAGACTAAAGTCCAATGGAGAGGTAACATGAGCAGGTTTGATTCCGCGGGTAAAAAGAAAAAGAATAGTTAGACCGAGAGACGCAACTTTAGTTATTCGTCTTCCTCTGGAATGGATAACCATCGTTAGGTATAATCAAAAACTACTACTACTATTTCATTATGACGAAAGATATCTACTGCTGAACAAAGGCTACCTCCCGCTGAGAACGCAACAATAAAGGACAGCTTATTAATTCATATATCTACCGCTTGCCCGTAACTCTCGCAATATTGGTTCAACTAGTCCGCAAGACTATAATACTCACGTAGCCACATTTTCGAGATGCAAATAGTTCTCCACATTGTTCTTTTCCAGCTCTTCAAGGAACTTGGCCTTGTTCTCCGGGGAGACCATGTAGAGAGCGTCTCTCTGGCCAACTGCGCCATGCTGCCACTCGTCCAGGTTCAAAGACTCGCTCAGTTCTGCCAGCAGTTGCAGGTGCGACTGGGATGTCAGCTTTACACCGTGGGCTGTGTACCTGGTCGAAATTAAGGTCATATTATCAACGTCAAGGTAAATATTAGTCATGTGGGTTAGGGTGATAAGTCCCGTTGGTGGTATTTTGACTATAAGATCATCTTCGTCATCATCATCACAATCACTATCACCACCATCATCATCATCGTATCAACCACATGATGTCCACTTGAATATAGCCCTACCCCCTCCCCATAGAGCTCCAGTTACTTCGGTTGGAGGCGGTCGTTAAGGAAACGGGAAAATTAAGAAAGAATCTGATAATTCTACTAATGCTACAGTACTACATGGACCTTCACAAGACTTAAGGCGGGCTTGAACGGCCCAAGTTAACTGCTTAACAAAGGGTTAAATAGTGTCAAAAAGGTCCAGGGCAATCTAAGGTTAACGCTGATGAAATGATTAAACCTAGACCATGAAACTGACCCTTTGAAGGTTAAGAATACTTTGTAATAAAAAAACCAGCTTCCATACTATTTACACCGGAAAACAGAAATGCTAGCACTACTGCCTGGCGTCTACATTAGCGAGTAAGATGAATACTATTTGGATAAATATTGTAGTGGTTTTAGTTTGTCTTTCACATATCATTGCCTTGCGAAAGAATCCTTCTAAAAGTTATTAAGTTAAACTGTTCTATCAGTTAATATCAAAATTACCGCCAATAATATAGTAAAAAAGTAGTAGTAGTTAATTATACAAATGAAGACATACCCGGAGTAGATATCATGCTTCCCAGCACTGACGAAGGAAACAAATAAAACACAGAAAATTGAGAACAATTTGAGAACTGCCATCGTGGCTATCCTGAACTGAATGTTCACAAATAATCTCTAGACGGCTTATAGAATTAATATTATCTATACAAATTATACTGATTACGGTATTGATTATTTTCCTTGATTATAACAAACTTGTTTGTAACAAATACCTCATCAAATTGCTTTTTAGAACTTTAGATAACACTGATAAGAATACACGCGTTTTTAGACCGCCATTAAATGTGTAGTTTTATATAGTACATCGATTTTTTCATTCATTTGTTTTTATACTTTTAACTGCAGTTTTGTTAGGTCTGACCACAGAAATAGGGTCATCAAAAAATTCAATTTTACTAAATTCAATATTTCCAATTTGTGTCAGCATATACAATAATACAATACAAATGCCCAATAAAGTGAAAAAGTCAATAATTGTTATAGGTATGGCGACCGAATAGCGAAGAGGTTAGAGAACCTGAGGCCGTATTTTTTTTATACGACTAGATGGCAAACGAGCAAGTGGGTCTCCTGATGGTAAGAGACCACCACCGCCCATAAACATCTGCAACACCAGGGGTATTGCAACGCGTTGCCAACCTAGAGGCCTAAGATGGGATACCTCACGTGCCAGTAATTTCACCGGCTATCTTACTCTCCACGCCGAGACACAACAGTGCAAGCACTGCCGCTTCACGGCAGGATTAGCGAGCAAGATGGTGGTAGCAATCCAGGCGGACCTTGCACAAGGTTGGTTAAGGTTAAATTAAGGCCAGCAAAGTAAGTGTGCTGTGACAGCAGCAGGTGAAGCGACAGAACAGAATAGCAGCTAGATTAGTAGGTTGGGTATGGTTAGAACTGCGGCCATAACAGCGCGCGAGCCGAGCGAGCGAAGCGAGCGTGCCGCGGCAGCGGCTGGCGAAGCGCCAGAATCTTACTGCTGCCTATAAAGGTTAGGTTAATATAGAACTACAATTAATGTTCAAAGATTCTCGAGCGCGTGGTCTATATGCAGCTGTCTACTTTTTCTCGAAAAACAATAATATCTTGCCGGCACTGCAGTCTGGTTCGCAAATCACGTAGTACAGCGACGCCCTTATTGATGTTATTGACAATGTTCTGTCTGCACAGGATAACGTGAGGGTACAATTATGACATTTCTTGACTTTTCGCGTGCATTTGATGCTATTAACATGCGTCTATTAATTTCAAAAATGAGATACTACGGGTTTGAACCAGAAACAATTGAGTGGTTTTCTAGTTACCTCAGTGGACGTACTCAAGTAGTAAATCTCCATACCACGGATGGCTCCTGTGTGCGATCTAGCCCATCTCTTGTGACAAGAGGAGTGCCACAGGGATCAATTTTGGGACCTCTTCTATTTATATTATACACTGCAGACGTTCACACTGTAATAGAAAATTGTAAATACCATCTCTATGCCGATGATATTCAAATTTACCTCTCTTTTCATCCTGAGAACACAGAATCGGCTGTGGCTAAAATAAACGAAGACTTAGAGCGCATTTCAACTTGGTCTGAGTCAAACTGTCTGGTTCTAAATCCGAGTAAATCAAAAGTCATGTTGTTTGGTTCCACTAATCAAATAAATCGAATAACTGACCACAACCCAGTCATAATGATCTCAGGAGATCAGGTGGAGAGGGTATCTGAAGCGCGTAATCTGGGAGTTTTGATGGAGGAGTCGCTCCGCTTTGAGGGTCACATAGCTGAAGTCGTTAAGACCTGTTTTTACAGGCTCAAAATATTATATCGTATTCGCGACTTTCTCAGCGTTGATTTGCGTATTCGGTTGTGCGATTCTCTGATACTCTCAAAATTGAGTTATGCAGATATAGTGTATGGTCCTCGGTGCTCTCTCGCACAGATCGTGTGGTGCAGAGAGTACAAAATGCTTGTGCTCGCTTTTGTTTTAAGATTCCCTCGCGTGCGCACGTGACGCCATATTTAAACTCTGCAGGCATTCTGAAGATGGTCTATCGGAGAGAACTTCACTTGTCCTCATTACTTTTCGGTATTGTCAAAAGCGGAGTACCTGAATACCTGTTCCATAAGCTGAAATGGCGTAAAAGCAGATCCAGTACGCATGGACTCAGAGAGGTCAGCAATGAGCTAGCTGTTCCGTACCACCGAACTGCCGCATTTAAGGGTAGTTTTAAATACACTGCCACGAAGTGTTGGAATAACTTGCCTCCGCCATTCAAAAAATTAGTCACTATTAGTAATTTTAAGTTTAAACTTAGTGCATATTTAATTAATTTGCAAAAAGCACTCCCCGCAGGTGGGAAGGCTACTTATTCATATCTCTAACACGAATACTTACCTTATTTTTGACTTTTAATCAGACTTGCGTTTGGTTTCTACATATTTAATCACAGATTATAAGCTATTGTTGTTCTTCGTAAATTTATAAATTTGTTATTACCTATTTATTGTACACTTTTCCGACACACACTCATTTGTGCTGATTCCGGTCCAACACATTAGGTGCAAAGATATGAAGGTGTTGGCTGAAAATCAGCGCTGTAGTAGGCAGCATATACTTACTGCAGCATAATGCTGAGTCAATTCCTTTTCGACATCATCAAATGTTTTTATTTTCTGTAAATTATGTATTATTTTAAGTTCGATGTCGAATAAAGTTATGTCTATGTCTATGTCTATGTCTAAAACAACACTGGGGTGTTTTTAACGCTTCAAATATTATCGAGATATACCTTTCTGCGTAATAATTAACTATTCGGACATATAAAAAATATTCTCACCGATATTCATCATCATCATCATCCCAGCCTATATACGTCCCACTGCTGGGCACAGGCCTCCTCTCAGAACAAGAGGGCTTGGGCCATAGTTCCCACGCGGGGCCAGATATTATGTCATGTTAATATTATGATTTAAAATTATGAGAAATGATAGTAGATATGCGAAAAAACATATACAAAAAGTAATTTGGTGATATGATGATTCTGCTCCAGTTTGTTATGGGAAACGAAAGTATGATATTCGATTTTGAGCAACATATTAGTAAACCCTTTTTCCTTCATGATTCCCCCAAAAGTTTGTACCGTGATCACTTTTCGAATAGGATGGAGCATCTCCCTTGTTCTAAAAGGGAAAGGCAACTTATGTGAGAGTGAGCAGCGCTCTCTATTGCCAACTATACACTCGGACTGCAGCACCGCGGTGTGGAAGGCTAGAGGAAACCATCACACTGGTTCACTATTATGTTGCATAAAATCGAATGTCATACTTTCGTTTCCCATCAACCCGGAGGAGAATCATCATGTCACCGAATTACTTTTCCTGAAAAAAAGCAATACAATACAATGACACTTTATTGCAAACCAAAAATAGTAAGCAGCCTGCGGTTTCAACGCAAATTAACATGCCAATGACCTAATTAACTCATAATATTAATACCATCTAAATCTACCAAGCTGATTTAGCTTGCAAGAGTACCAAACACACACACACAGACTTTCGCATTGTAACGTAGTGGATATTTATCGGTTCTTATTTTAATTATAAATTTACAGGAAAACGAGCGTGTTTTGGTTATAATTTAATATAACTCATTCAGCGATGGAAGATATTGGACTGCCGCTTTGGTTGATTATCACATTATGTGCTGCCGTAAGTACGTTAATTTATTATTTATTACTTTCAAAATATGCTTAATCCTTTCCAGAAAATTAAATGCGCCGTGAAATTTTAAACTTACATATAATAATATTAATGAAATTAGGTAAGTATATAAATAAAGTGCCATTATAAATAACTAATCAGTCCCTATGTATACTACGAAGTGCAAAATTCGAATTTCGTATCTTGCCGTGCCGCTGACGCTTATAACATATATAATACGGGAGTGAGAGGACGGTATGATACAAACTTCGATTTTCGATTTTCGTTGTAGCCCCTCCTGATATTGACGCAGTTTTGTGCATTATGACCACGTGTAAATTTTGTCTACACTATCTAAATTCCGTAACAAATACGTCTTATTATAAATTAGTAATAGTTTTACCTACTAAACAATTTTTGTTTAACAATTTTTTTTCAATTTTGAACATGAAACTACCGTGAACTCACTCATCTATATTAATAATTTCGTCCAGGGGTACGGTAGACTCGAACGAAATGCACATCAAATTGAAGAGCGTAAAAAATTAGTCGATCCGAGTCGACAACATATATCCGCAAAATTCGGATTATGGAGAATTTCGTTAAATTCTAATGGCACTGACAAACAAACCGCAGTCGCCATCTTGGGTAGTTAATAAACGTTCCGTTTCATACTAGCTAGCTCTTAGATACGGCTCGCCTTCAACACATCGCGTGCGTCACGCCAAAAAGTATCCATTACAAAGAACTGTGACTCATGTGACTGTGTAAAACGAAACGTCTTGCCGGAAAACTTGAATGGATCTTATCAAAACTCAAAACTATCACCAACTACCTTCAACTATAACTATCTTCAGTTGTTGACGTTTGTTCCGAGTCGACAACTTGTAGGTAGAAAATTCGGATTTAGCGAGTATTTTCAATAAAAAATGGAATAAATTACTGAGTATATATAATGGCGTTGCGAAGTAAACATGTCAAAGTCATCACATCAAAGTGGCGTGAGTGTCACGTCATCACGTGTCACAGGTTTGCATTTCGTTCTCCATTGTGACCTTTTAAGGGCCCCACACACGGTACGATTCGTCGATTTTCATCAGATCGATCGTACAGACGGATCGTACCTTATATGGGGCCCTTTAGGTCTAATTTCTTTGATTATGAGACAGACATACGTAGTCGGTCCCAAAGTTCTGTCACTGGCACATTATTTTTAAATTTAAAACATGATTTTAAGAAAATTTGATTGAATTCCATTTTTGAATGTTTGTCAATTATTTTAAAACAATAAACAGTCATTCGCTGCAATTTCTCACGATGGAGTGGACGTTGAAAGAAAACCGAATAGCTGTTTTAGCATTGCACCGCTGTGGGCACTCGCCAAGTACCATTTTCAAGTTGCTCAAAAATGTAAATATAACGCTTAGGTTTGTGTACCGTACGATTGACAGGTACAATGAAGTCTCCAGTGTTGAGGACAAGAAAAGAATTGGCCGGCCTCGCTCCGTACAAACACCAGCAGTGATCAAAGCGATCAAGGCACGCATAGCAAGAAATCCTGTCCGAAAACAGAAGTTGATGGCTTTGCAGATGGGTGTCAGTAGAAAAACCGTCAAAAAGGTTTTAAACGAAGATCTTAGTCTGCGAGCATACAAAAATAGAGTGGGCACTTACTTAATGCCCGTCTAAAAACAATAAGGTTTAAAAGATCCCGGAAGTTGTTAAAGCGGTACGCGAAAAATCGACACCGTGATATCCTCTTTACAGACGAAAAGATTTTCGATATTGAAAGAAGTACAATAAACATAATGATAGAGTGTACGCTAGGAGCTCTGAAGAGTATTCTCTGATCTTATTACGGGCCAACTGAGGTTCATTTTTGCAAAAAGGGGTCAAAATCAGTGCGAAAGTGTACCAAGAGACTTTTGGATAAGCATGTCAAAGATCTGCCCAACACGCTATTTTCAGGTCATAATTTTGTGTTCCAGCAGGATTCTGCGCCAGCACACAAAGCCAAGACCACTCAAGCCTGGTTTGGCCGTCAAAAAATCGACTTTATAAGACACGAAGATTGGCCTTCCTCCAGTCCGAACCTTAATCCTCTGGACTTTTAAATTTGGCAGGTCTTAGAGGGGAAGGTCTGTGCTAAACCCCATAAAAATTTGGAGAGCCTGAAGTCATCTTTAAGAAAAGCAGTCGCTGAAATAGACATGAAATTGGTGCGTGCTGCGATAGACGACTGGCTGCGCCGATTAAGGGCCTGTATTAAAAACAAAGGAAGTCATTTTGAATAATTTTAAGTACTTAAATTTTATTTTTATTAAATGTACTTAAAATTGGTATATAAATTTATAAAAAACTGATGGGTACTTTTGTTTTTATCATTATTTTCATTTGTGACAGAACTTTGGGACTGACTACGTAGTTATTTGGGCAAATAAGATTTAGGAGAAATATCTACTGGTGAAATACCGATACGTAGGTTAGCCGTTAAAGTGTTTGTGATAATAATTATGGCTGGGAATATACGTCAGATTTTTCAAGTACGACAGTCTTTACTGGCAAAAATTTTTTTCAAACATATTATTATGAGTCTACATTTACCGAGCGAAGCCGGGTTTTCATCTAGTCTATATTAATAATTTCGTACCGGTCTACGGTAGACTCGAACGAAATGCACATCAAATTAAAGAGCGTAAAAAATTAGTCAATCCGAGTCGACAACTTGTAGGCGGAAAATTTCGGATTATCGAGTATTTTCAATATAAACTTGAATAAATTACTAAGTATATAATGGCGTTGCGAAGTAAACATGTCAATGTCATCACATCAAAGTGCGTTAGTGTCACGTCATCACGTGTCACAGGTGTCACAGGTTTCGTATTTCGGGGTGTAGTTATTGTACGACCTGGACAATGCTCGACCGATTTTGTACGACCTGATAATTCAATCACATGTCACTTGGAACACGGGTCGAGCTTTATCACCCTTGTACCGATAATGTTCAAGGTGCTATTGGAAACAACCTGATTTTGTACGACCTAATAATCGGAGCACACTTTTGACAGCAAGCAATCGTTTCGCACGATTGATCATGTTTTCGTGTACACCGAATATTAATAAATTTAGTAGAAAATAACTTAATTTGGTCCTGGCGCTTCGCGGCCGCTGCCGCGGCACGCTCGCTACGCTCGCTCGGCTCGCGGCATTGTGGTCACAATTGGACCTAACACAACCTAACACAAACCTATGGTCATTCGATTCGATTGGATTCCGATTATAACGACGTACAATAACAGGTCGAGTATTAACAGGGCGAGCAAAAATTTGGACACCTTAATAATGCACGACCTTATATTGTACGACTTGATAATTCTAATCCAAAATGAGTTCGTATTATCAGGTCGTGCAGTGATGACTGAGCAGTATAGGGTCGAGCATTACTGGTCCCCGTATTTCGTTCTCCATAGTGACCTCTTAAAGGGTCCCACACACGGTACGATTCGTCGATTTTCATCAGATCGATTCGTACAGACGAATCGTTTCGTATATGGGGCCCTTTAGGTCTAATTTCTTTGATTATGAGACAGAGACATCATAGTTATTTGTGCAAGTAAGATTAGGGAGAAATATCTGCTAGAGAAATACCGATACGTACGTTAGCTGTGAAAGTACGTTTGTGATAATATTAAGGCTATACGTCAGATTTTTCGATAAGTTGGTACGACAGTCTTTACACTGGCAAAAAATTTTTCAAGCATGTTATTATGAGTCTACATTTTACCCGAGCGAAGCCGGGTTTTCATCTAGTTATTAAATATAATGACCCGGATAACTCACGTCTTAAATCGAGTTTAGCTCGACATGTTTCGGGCTAATCCGTAGCCCTTCGTCTTCGGAGCAACGCGACTCAGCGGCTGCTGCAACACGCGCACTGCGCGCCGCCGCTCTGCTCGCGCGACTACCCGACGAAACTGACACCGGCACACAACTACCCGCGTTTTCATCATCATTACAACTGTCAAATGTAGGGTAGCACAAACCACTAACAACGTCGCTCTGTAAAGGTACGTTCACACACACCGATGACGCCAGCACGAGTATTTAACACCGTTTTCCAACTCGGAGGTACCGTCCAACCACTATCCCGGTTGAAATTCGGCCGACGACTAATCTCGATGGCTTCACGCACTTTCCGCGGAATGAAAAATTCCGCTCTCGCAAGTATAGCATCAAGTCGATTTTCCGTCCTCATATGCAGCTCAGACAGTTGGTACGTTCGCCGAAGGATAAGGAGCCCCTGAGTGGCCCCGGGTATATATGATTCCCTGTGCCTGTGGCAAAGAGCTATATTGGAGAGACTGGACGAAACGTTTCCACAAGGGTATCGAGCACATACGCAGTATGAGGAAACAGGACGACAAGGGGGTCTGCTGTGGCCGAGCACTCAATGAACTCGGATTCGACGCACTATATCAGATTTGATAAGGTATCTATACTTGCGAGAGAGAAATTTTTCATTCCGCGGAAAGTGCGTGAAGCCATCGAGATTAGTCGTCGGCCGAATTTCAACCGGGATAGTGGTTGGACGGTACGTCCGAGTTGGAAAACGGTTGTTAAATACTCGTGCTGCGTCATCGGTGTGTGTGAACGTAACCTTTACAGAAGCGATGTGGTTAGTGTTGTGTGCTACCCTACATTTGACAGTTGTAATGATGATGAAAAACGCGGGTAGTTGTGTGCCGTTGTCAGTTTCGTCGGGTAGTTCGCGCGAGCAGAGCGGCGGCGCGCAGTGCGCTGTTGCAGCAGCCGCTGAGTCGCGTTGCTCCGAAGACGAAGGGCTACGATTAGCCCGAAACATGTCGAGCTAAACTCGATTTAAGACGTGAGTTATCCGGGTCATTATATTTAATTTTTTTTCAATAACAATTTCTTTTACATGACATTTATTAATGGCTGGAGCCTCCTTTTAAGCTTGATAAAGCCTGTGTCAGGAGGCACCGCTCCTCTGTAGTTATAGTCTGCATGTACAGTCAGCATCTAAAGCAGCTGGTCACTCTGCCGCAATAATACATATTTATCACTTGCATGGCGTTACGTATTTGTAACAAAGCTACTTCTGACGCTGACCGTACTAAGATGGTGTTACATTTATAAATCAATTTGTGACTGTTACATTCTATTCTATTACCTATTCTATTTATAATACTTATTGCATGCAAGCATATAGGCATGCAATATTGAACTGAACCTACTGGAGGGCTACTATGGAATTCGAAAACCGAAGTTCGTACCGTACCGTCCCTTTCACTCTCACATTAAATAACGTAAGCGACAGCGGGACGGCAAGACACGAAGTTCGTCTGGAGCTCATTTTCGTTAATCATGGTCTACTGGATTGCAAAAATATATAATGTAATTTAATCGTGAATTTAAAACTGTAACTGTCGGTAATTTTAAAAGCAATATCAGTTTGGAATCTACTTTAATTGACATAACATTAACTGTCCTAACGCGACAACGCCTAACGTTGAAGTGGCATAACATTAAAAACGCATAATGCTTAGTACTCATAATAATATCTACGCATAATGTAGTTATACGCATGACGTTAATAAGTATAACTTAAATTAGTATAACATTATCTGTCAGAACTTTATCCAGCATACATTTATGATACACATAATAACAAAGAAACAAACTAAATTCACATTTATAATATTGGTCAGGTAAGATATTAATTAGTCTACCTAACTACGAAATTTTATCTAAATCAGTTAACTCCTTTCGATGTGATATAAGAAACAAGCCTATGCATACACACACGCTCACACACATCCACATTTATAATATTTTTAACCCCCGACGCAAAAAGAGGAGTGTTATAAGTTTCACCGCTGTCTATGTGTCTGTCTGTAGCACCGTAGCTCTTAAACTAAGAGTATAAAATAAGTGAGTAATTTTCCTTTTTTTATTTCAGATCTTAATAATTATAACAAATTTAATTA
>NC_133480.1:17114356-17336020 GCF_025370935.1 Choristoneura fumiferana
AGTGTAAAACTATAAAAATAACTTAGCTTTTTGAGTACGAAAAAACAATTATGAATAAACAAAAATAAAACAAAATTGTAATTTTATTTTAACACGTATTTTGCGTGTTTTTGAAACGAAATAAATTAATTTATATGATAGACAGCGATCAAGTTGAGTGGTAGATAACTCATTTAATAATATGAATAAAATTATTAATGCAAAGTAAATAAGACATCTACAAATTTTATCAAAAAAGAGGAATACTCGTTGCATGTTGTTTAGATTATCTCTAAACACTCCTCTAAGTTTTACTGGAGATTCTTACCTTAGCTTATTCGATTTTTTATAACGGATGTTGCAAAAGCAAGCTAAAATAAAAAAATAATAGATCAAAGTAACTGTGAATTTCCTTGTGACGTAGTACAAACCCTTGCAAATTCGAAATAAAATGAAAAATAAGCAAAAACTTGAATTTCCAGACAAAGTAAAATTTCTTGCAAATACGGCTGAAATTCGAGCGTATTGACACAAATGGGGCTCCTTCGCGATGCACGGCGTAGTCTCCTTCGCGATTGACTTTGGAAGGTTTAGGAACTACGAACTCAAACACAGCACAACTGTCTTTAGAGGTTAGAAGACCGACAAAAAGTCGTCTACATATAAACGGAACGTCCGCTCGGAAGCCTCTTCAGCGTAAGATAGCATCGCCATTCCAGTGGGAAGTACCCTCAAATTAGTGGGAAAAAATATCATCTACCCTTATTTGGCAAGAATCGAACATACCCCCACCGAAATCAACGTGATGATTTCCACTAAAATAGTTGTGGTAAAGAAAATAATAAAAAAAAACAAAGTTTACTACATTTAGGCAACGTACCATCAATAGTATTTACCTATTTCTATTGAAAGAGTATCCTAATCTAGTTCTACAACTAACTAACCTATCTAGTTGATAAATTAATTTGCATAAGGCAAAGGGCACAGTTTATTAACTGGCCTCTTATACACTCCAGATTGAGTTCGCACGGTAACCACACGCACAACGTTGTCACGACCGGGATGAACTGCCTCGACTCGGCCACGTGGCCAATTTAAGGATCGAGTCAGCTCCGACTTGATAAGCACTAGATCACCGACCTTAATATTTGTTGGTGACGAAAACCATTTTACTCTCTGTTGCAGAGTGTGCAGGTAGTCATCAGACCAACGTCTCCAAAATGATTGCGTAATCTTCTGGATGGATTGCCAACGTGACAATCTATTCAGAGAAACATCTTCGAAGTTATATTCTGGAACGGCCAGTAAGCTTTGTCCGACAACAAAGTGACCGGGTGTCAGTATGTCGAATTCATTAGGATCGTCTGAGAGGGTACAAAGAGGCCGCGAGTTCATAACGGCCTCAATCTTTGCGAAAACCGTAGTAATTTCCTCGTACGTGAGAGCGCGATCACCTACAGCACGATACAAGTGATATTTCGCGGATTTAATCCCGGCCTCCCACAATCCTCCCATTGAGGGAGCGCTTGGCGGGTTGAACCGCCACTCGACTTTCCGAAGCGACAACTGATCAGTTATAGTCTCGTGACTGATTCTTGATTTTAAAAAGGCATGAACGTCCTTCAAATGTTTAGCCGCGGCTATGAAGTTTTTTCCGCAATCCGAATATAAACAGCTGCATAAACCACGCCGAGACACAAAACGATCAAATGAGGCTAAAAACGCATCGCATGACAATTCGGTTAAAATTTCGCAGTGAACGAGTTTTGTAGAAAAACAAACGAATATAATTAGATAAGCCTTATACTGTTTTGCATTACGACGAGAGCTTTCCTTGACGTAGAATGGGCCGCCAATGTCACAACCAACGTGGTTGAAGACCTTATCCGGGTTCACGCGAGATGCGGGCAAAGTGCCCATGCCGGGTTGAAGGTTCAACGGTCGGCACTTGAAGCATTTAAGGCACTTCGAAAGTACCGATCTAATTAGGCATCGAGCTCCGACGATCCAATATTTTTTACACAATATCCCTTGCAACGTGCGCGGACCGGTGTGCATATAAAATTCGTGATAATGCTTGATAATTGTTTTAGTCACGTGACATTTTTTCGGTAACAGGATGGGATGCTTAGCATCAAAGGGGAGGTTCGCTTGTGCGATCCGACCCCCCACCCTGAGGTAACCAAGAGCATCAATGAACGGTGCTAGTTTACGCATAGTAGGTACGTAATTATTATTTTCCAATAATTTCATTTCCACTGAAAAATGATTGGATTGGATGACGCGAATGATAGTATCATGACTTTTCTTTAACTCTAATGTTTTTAAGGGGCCAAAGTACTTCTCCGGGAATTTTAATTTACAATTATTTAGAAATCTAAAACACCATGCCATGACGCGTTGTAATTTTATAAACGATGAAATTTTGTTAAATGTTTCCTCAAGGTCATTATTAAAGCCTTTATCACATGAGTTAAAAGAGAATGTATCGGTATTCGATTTCATTTCTGGAATAACGTCAGTGGTTTTAACGTAAAAAATATTAGTAGGCCAATTGTTAGGACTGTCAGTCAGCCACGCTGGGCCGTGCAGCCACTCCGTGCACTTGTCGACCAGCTGCGCGGGCAGCGCGCCTCGCGAGCACACGTCGGCAGCGTTGTGTTCGCTGCTCACGTGGTGCCAGCAGCTAGGCGGGACAACTTCGGTGATTTGACTCACCCGATTAGACACGAATAATTTTAATTTATGCGGCGGAGTCTGAAGCCATGACAGTACTACGGTTGAATCACTAAGGGCGATAATAGATAATTCAAAATCGTTAATATTTTGTACGACAAATTTAACAAGTTTTGACAGCAACACGGCAGACATTAATTCCAAGCGGGGAATCGAAATAGGCTTTATTGGTGCAACTTTAGATTTACTAGCCAATAATCTTACTTTAACGTTGCCTTTGCTATCCACACTGCGTAAATAAACACAACTTGCGTATCCAAGACTTGACGCATCGCAATATGCTACTAACTGGGCAGTTTTAAAATTTGGAATTAAAACGTGACGCTCAATTCGCAATTTAGACAGCGCCGGCAAATCAGTAATAAACCTACTCCACTTGTTATGCAACTCGACAGGTAGCGATTCATCCCAGTCGAGATTTAATTTCCACAAATCTTGCATTATACATTTTGCGACAAATGTGCATGGTGATATAAAACCGACTGGGTCAAATATGCTTGCCAGAAGCTTTAGTACCGAGCGCTTGGTAAAATAATCATCCGTTAAATTATAGTTAAATGAAAAACTATCGCAAGACGGTAACCAGATTAAGCCTAGAACTTTCACTGAACACGATAACGTATCGTCTTGAAAATTAATTGCAGTAACTTGATCTGACTGCATACGAGTTAGCAGGTTAGGACAGTTACTCGCCCATTTCTTCAGATCAAAACCGCCGCTTCCAAGAAGAGTCATTAATTCATCTTGTAGCTTACAAGCTTCTAATTCTGACTGGCAGGACCACAATAGATCATCTACATAAAATCCTTGCAAGAGAACTTGACAAGCATCCGGGAAGCGCTCTTGCTCGTCTCGCGCTAGCTGGTGCATCGTGCGCACCGCAACGTACGGTGCGCTGCGCAAACCGTATGTATTCGTTTTTAGTTCATAAGTGCGCATGGGCTCAGATGGTGAGTCACGCCAGAGAATATGCTGATAGATTCGCTCTTCGGGTCGTATAAGTACCGCCCGATACATTTTTGATACGTCGGCAGAAAAGCACACGTCGTATAAGCGAAACTTACTAATAATTTTAAATATATCCTGATGTAGTTTTCTACCTGTCAGGAGAATATCGTTTAATGATACGTTAGTACTAGTTTTTGATGAGCCGTCAAAGACCACTCGCAAGGGGGTGCTAGTACTAGAAGGGCGCAAGACGCAGTGGTGCGGCACGAAGTAACGAGACGCTTCAGCGCCTTCGTACAGCTCCATGTGTCCCAGCGCTTCGTATTCCCGCATGAAGCGCGCGTACTGGTCGCGCAGGGCCGGCGCGCGCGCCAGGCGGCGCTCCACTTGCAGCAGGCGGCGCGCGGCGGCGGCGCGCGACTCGCCCAGGGGCTCATGCTCAGGGTTCATTAAAATCGGAGACACGTAACGACCGGTGTCGTCGCGGTAATGATTTTTTTCATATATTTTTTCCGCTAATTGATCTAACGGATCTAAAGGAATCTCGCACGGCAAAGATTCTATCTCCCAAAACGTTTTAAGAGTTTCATTGAGAATATTCTCATCGCAAGTGTACGACATTAGGGATGTCGTAGACGCTACAACATCGCCATCACTGGACGCCGGCACGGCCAGTCGGCCGGTTATGACGTAACCGAACACGCTGTTCAAAGCGGTAGGCATGTTAGAATTAAAAAATATCTTATTCCCAGTGTATATGTGCGGAAAGATGTCACCAGATAAAATGATATCTATCGGAGAACGTTGGTAAAATGTTGGATCAGCTAAAAATAAATTGTCATAATTTTCTACGATATTTACCGGAATGTGTGCAGTAGGCAAATCAGAGGTAATTTTTGGTAAAATAATTGCGTCAATAAAAAACTTTGGGCTTTCATTATGTCTCGGTGAAACAATGCAAGATGTCATTCCGAAAGTTTTTACATTTTCACCCGCTAAACCATAAATATTATATGGACATTTACGTGTTGACAACCCTAACCGTTGCAAACAATCTACAGAAATAAAATTAGATTGCGCCCCGGAATCGATCAAAATGCGACACGGTTGCTGACTGCCTATAGCATCGGTGACATGTACTACTGCTGTTCCTAGCACTACCGTGTATGTGCAGCTACTTGCCGAGGACGCATGGTGGTTAAGCTCGACATGCGGAGTACGCGCAGGCGCAGGTGGCGCTGGCATGTGTGTCGCGGAGCCGGACGAATTTACGGACGAATCTACGTGCAACAATGTGTGATGACGAAGCTGACAGATAAAACATTTAAAAGCACTAGAGCATTGACTATCCGTATGATTAGGTTTCAAACAATTTTTGCATAGTTTGAGTGTCTCAACACGGTTGAGACGCTGCTGAGTGCTCAATTTACGAAATTGATCACACCGAAACAGCATGTGATTGTCACCACAATGTAAACACGATAACTTATTACGAGTTGTTTGAGATGTAAAACTCTTAAAGTTCGCCTTTTCGTATTTATTGCTTTTACTTTCGATATGATTTGTCACTTTTTTATTTTGTTGCAAATTTTGATTATTAGAAAACGACGCTGAATGGTCTAGCACTTTTATTTGATTATGAACGAAAGTCATTAATTGTGAAAACGACGGAATCGATGTTTGATCGAGCCTTTGTTCAAACGTTTTCCTACTTATTGGGTCGATGGCCCTTAGTGCAATGTGACATAAAACATAGCTGCTTAAGTCCGGGATATTTAATGATTCAATCGCTCGAAAAGAATGTTCAAATGTTTCAATAAATGAATTTAAGTGGGTCGAAGACTCCTTAGTAAGCGGCGTAAAATTTAACATCTTGTCCAAGTACCTACCAACCAACATTCTGTTATCTTGATATTTATCCAGTAGGCTTTTCCAAACTAGGTCATAGTTGCTAGCCGTAATTGGAAGGCTTTTTACTATATTTAACACTGAGCCCTTAGTGCATGATATTAAATAATGAAATTTATCAATTTTTGAAATATGAGGTTTATCGTGCACTAACGAACAAAAAGTCTCATAAAATGTTGTAAATTCCTCGATGTTCCCATCAAATGTAAACAATTCTAACTTAGGTAAGCGGGGCTGTATGCCCGAGCCGACCGAAGCTAATTGATCCTTAACTTCATGGACGTTAGGTTGTAATTTCGCTGACAATAATTTAATACGAAAATACATTTCGTCAAATGAATTTAATGCACTGTTGTTAAGACTAGTTTCGGGATCATCTTGAGACTCGATCTCAAAAATCATAAATATATGTTTTTCAAATGCGTTTCTCAACTCTTCAGCCTCAGAAGCGCGTAATAAAAATATTTCTTTCGTATCGGAATCGGAAACAGAGCCAATCAAATCGAATATATTTTGTAAACGTTGAAATATTCTTTCTTTGCGTGTAATTAACGTTGCTAATCTTTCTGGATCTTTCTTAGCAGGCATTTTAGATTCTACCTACACGAAGTATAATAAATAAATAACCTTGTGCAAATTAATTTAACGGTATTTATTTTTAACTTAACTTGTACGACAAGTTTTTAACGTTAAGTACGTTGCTAGAAATGTATTTAAATAAGTAAACCTTTGGTTCGAAGGACCACAAAACTGTTGCAAAAGCAAGCTAAAATAAAAAAATAATAGATCAAAGTAACTGTGAATTTCCTTGTGACGTAGTACAAACCCTTGCCAAATTCGAGCGTATGAAAATTCCCACTGACCTTCAGGTTCCAGCACCAGTCCAGCAAATGGGTCTCCTTCGCGATTGACACGGCGTAGGGCTCCTCGGGATTTGCACTTTGTTGAAGGTTTAGGAACTACGAGCTCAACACAAACACAGCACAACTGTCTTTAGAGGTTAGAAGACCGACAAAAAGTCGTCTACATATAAACGGAACGTCCGCTCGGAAGCCTCTTCAGCGTAAGATAGCATCGCCATTCCAGTGGGAAGTACCCTCAAATTAGTGGGAAAAAATATCATCTACCCTTATTTGGCAAGAATCGAACAAAAACAAATTTACCGCCTATCAAATCCTATAAATCTAGCTAATCTGCACTATTCTAATAAGAACCTTGAGGTGAAGCCTCGTAGTTTTCCGAGGTGCAATGGAAAACTACCCTAGACTAAACTAAGGGAGCGAGGCGGCAACCTCTGTCTAGCTATAAAACACCTAATCCTAGGCCACCCTAAGAACCTCGTTCGCGACCGTAGTCAGGGATGCTCCTGAGGTAGGACAGAGAGAATATGTTTGGAATATATAAATATATAGATAAGACCAGCACCACCGATCTTACATGCACTGACCCAGCAGATACACCAAGACCGGGTACGCGCTGTGGGATAGTAACTCGACTGTCAGTTAAGACAAATATAAATCGAGTGCCAGGTCGAATCCCAACGCCTGATCCCGTCCTTTCGGACGTTAAATCTCCACACTGTCGTATAGCACCGTTAGGTTTCAGGTGAGGAGACCGGGAACCTCGTCCCGTACAGTCCCTACTTTAAGCAGATACAAATAACTAAGAAACTAACGTATTCTATAATCGCAAATTCCAGACAGAGTTTAGAAGGAAGGATAGAAGGTAAGGAGGAATGGCCCCGGAGAGTCGCCCCGTGCAGCCAAGGTAGGATGGTTAAAAGAAATGGCTCCGGAGAGTCGCCCGAGCAGCCAAGGAAATAAGGTAATAAGGGATGGCCCGGAGAGTCGCCCCGTGCAGCCAAGGTAAAGAATAAAAGGAAATAACCAGAACTTGCGAACACAGAACACGAATTAACCAAAATAACAGTAAACTTTAACAATTAAACACTATTTTTGAAATGAACGCACAACAACTAATTATTGAATTAATTAATTAAAATAAAGTGTGAGCCGGTCTCACTTACTTAGACAAAAACTTCTGCTTAAAGAACTCGCGTATTCGAACGAAAAAGAACAACTGACCTCTCTCCTGCCCAAAGCAGTTCTATTTATATCCTTACAATGCAATCTACGAAATTCGATCAATTCGTGCAACTCTTGAAACCTCTTAAACTCAAGCATCCAACGCAGCTACTGAAGTTACAGCAGCAAAACATGCCCGTGCAACCCAGGCAACTCGGTATGCTTCCGAAATCAACGCAATCCTACATAGTAGCAACAAGAAGAGTAGGCCAACTCTAGTAAACGAAACGAACGTAACTGTGTGTTGTTCAGACTCATCGTTATCACGAGCTTTTAATTTAGCTAATGTGATATAATTTTCTTATTATATGTAAAAGTAAATAATATATTAAACTACAAGTTACTTTTAATATATTGGCATCCACATCTCGTTTCGCAATAGCTTTGTGAAATATGGGTATTGGATTATTTAATATGAAAACATGCTCCATTTGTTAACATAAATATATGTTTCACAGGGAAGCTAGGCAAAAAGTGTGTACTGTCCTATTGTTGCAACTATGTCATTTTTTCTACCACTTGAGTTTCATTATCGGTCCTTCAAGTTCTCGGCGTGGGATTGTTTAAAAACCCATAAAATGTGTTAATTTATTATGTCCTAGTTAACTAGACTTTTCGCGTGCTTGTCCGAACAAATAAAAATAGATCATTTGAGTTTAATAAACTCATAATAATATAAAATAATTAATTATATTTGTGAATTTGACCGATGTGAAGGCTTGAACCGGTACCAGTTTATTTCTGTTTTAAAATCTTTTAATTTAAAATTCTTTTTTAATGAACCCACCAGAGTCACAACCACTTCGACCACATATGTATAGACATCATTTGCTTAACTTGTAAGTATTTAGAAAAAGCTGTTATCAGTGGAGTACGGTCGGATTACAAAGCTCAAACAATGAAGTTACCTCGGGCTAGGGGCGGTGTTAATCAAACCATAGAAATTAGGCCGTTGAACAAACAAAGACTTGACCGTCTCAAAACAAACATCGCGCAAAAAGTAAACAATTTAAAAGTAAATACTAAAAATCCAAACGAAAATTTTAAAATATTGTTAAATACTGTATGCGAGGAATACGATAAAACGTGTAGTAAAAAACGTATTAAAATAGGAAACAAAATGTCATTCAATGAATGGGCTACACCCGGAATACGTAGGAGTAGGGACGTCTTATATGATCTTTATGTTAAGAAATCGTGTACCACTGATGAACGTTTCCACCAGTATGTCAGGGATTATTCAAAATTATATGTAATAAATCAAAAGCAGCCCATGTAACTAATAAAATTAAGTCCTCTAATGATAAAATTAAAACAGTTTGGATAATTATAAATACTGAAACCGGTTGACGTAAGAACGCGGAGTCTTCTGTATCTTTAAAGATTAACAACGCATTATAAACGGACGCGGTTAAAGTAGCTGACGAGTTTAATACCTTCTTCTATAAAATCCCCATCGACAAAATGTCTCGCGTCTTCCTCTTAGTTACCTGAATCGCTCTTTAAACTAAATGTATCTATTCCAAACTTAAGTAATTTTAAATTCACGGAAGACTTGTGGGGCGTCTCAGTTAAGGTTCTACATTCCATTTTGGATGTCGTTGCTCCAACTTTAGCTTTTATTTTTAATAGCTGTATAGATGAAAGCGTATTTCCACATTTGATGAAATATAGTAAAGTAGTTCCTATTTTTAAATCAGGTGATAAAGATAATCCCTCTGATTATCGTTCTGTGTCCATCCTATCAGCGTTTAGCCATCCTATCTCGCACTTTAATACCTATAAAATCATGCATCCACAGCAGTTCGGATTCACAAAAGGTAGATCTACTACAGACGCGGGTCATAGTTTAATTACATTCATATTGCAAGCTTGGGAGGAATCACATGACGCTATAGGTGTATTCTGCGAACTTTCGAAAGCTTTTAATTGTATGGATCGTGATACTTTAATTTGTAAGTTAAATTTTTATGGCATTCGTGGCCTCGCTTTAGAACTCATTAAATGTTACCTCACACAAAGAAAGCAAAAGGTAGCGATTAACGGAACGGTATCGGAGGGATCTGTGGTCGAAATGAGAGTGCTTCAAGGATCCATTCTTGCCCCATTCCTGTATCTTATTTATGTAAATGACCTAACTTATATGGAGGGCCAAAAGTCGGGTATAGTTATGTTTGGTGACGACACGTCTTTACTGTTCAAGGTTAGTAGAAAAGACACCGACTTCATTGAGCCCAATGAAACCCTGTCAGTGATATCCGCATGGTTTGCTGCCAATAACTTGTCACCTAATCTTAAGAAAAACAAATGTACTAAATTCTCGTTGATAAATTCATCTAACTCGAATTCAGTTTCTAATATAAAGTGAAATGGTCAAACTATTGAATTTGTAAAATCAACAGTATTTTTAGGAATAACGCTCTATTCTAAACTAGACCTAGTAGAGACATCACGTCACAGCAATCGCGGGTAGATTGAGCTCTGCTCAGCTGCTTTTGCAGTTTGGAAAATATATGGCAGCTAACCGATGTGACGACGGCACAGTTGGTGTATTTGGCTTTATTTAATAGCATTATTCCGTACGGCCTTATTTTATGGGGATCTGCTGCAGACATTGAGTCAACGTTTATCTTACAAAAGAGAGAAATTAGAGTATATTATAATTTGAAGACGCGTGAATCTTTAAGACCTTTTTTTAAGTAAACAGGTATCCTAACCCTGCCGTCGCTTTATATTTTTGAAATATTCATGTATTGTTAGAAGAACATATGTGATTTCCCCACTAACATCGATAAGCCAAAGGCTACTAGAAACACAGGGTTTAAAGTCCCATCTTGCAGACTGCCTAAAACCAAAAAGTCGTTTCTGGGAAATTCCATATGTTTTTATAATAAAATTCCAATAAATATTACAAATGAAACGGATACATAATTCAGATCTATTGTCAAGAAGACATTCATATCTAAGGCGTATTATAAAGTTAATGAATCATGGATAGGGATATTTGGAAGTAATTCCGATCTGCATTAGCAATCCCTTCTAATAGCGAACCTACAGTGTTAAAAATAAAGTTGTTTGAATACTTGTGATGTATAGATATCATTTAATAATTGTAAATCTGTTTAAAAAAATATACCTCGTTGAGTTCCTTGCCGGATTCTTCTCAACAGAGGTTTTTCCGAACCGGTGGTAGATATTTTTGACATTCATAAGTGCTTGTTATAGCCTAAATTGAATAAAGATATTTTGTCTTTGACTTATTTGTACCGGAAAAGTTTCCTATGTATTTTTGGCTCCTTGCATAATAAAACCGTATTCAGTTATAGCTGTGCAGGTCCATCAGACACGTGAATACTGGAGCGGCGTGTGTGTAGAAATAATCCACCAATAGGAAAGCAAAGTTATCAGTGGGGCCAGAAAAAATAACGACGTCATCATACCTATTAATTATTGGCGAATTCGTTTTCGTTGCCAATTGCTGGTAATAACTAATATATAGTAGATAATAATTTGAAACGCTTTAGAGAGATTAATTGTTTTATTAGGCTAATGGAATGATATCAATAGTGCACACTGTCTGTTCGTCCATCTGTCCGTCTATTTGTTAGGGTTGTATGTCAAGAATCGTAATATATAGATATAGAGCTCAAATGAATACACAGTGAGTAGTAAATATAAATAGAGTAGATAAAATAAAATAATATAAAAACGCTGCGTAAGTGCAATTACTTACAACGGTGCTCTGCCAAAACTTAATTAAAATAGTATATTTTTGACATACTAAATATGGAAATTGCAGGCGAAGAGTCCAAAAACCCAATTAGATGGAATTAATTTACTTCATATATATGTATAAATTACATTAAAATGTTCTTAATCCTAACTTAAGCTAAGAGCCTGAGCCAATGCGATGCCATGCCAGCGCTGCGTCCGCTGGCTGGCGCGCGGCGCTGCGTGTTCGCGTCGTCAGCTAACGCAGCTCGGTTGCGATGTCGCTAGATTAGCGTTCCGTAGGCACGTAGCGTACATAGCACACTTACAAATAAGCAGATACGAAACAACCGGCGCGCGAATCCGGCTCGCACTTGGCCGATTTGATTTTGATGTGTGCTATAAGTAATAATATTAATAATAATATAATTTATAATTTGAAAGACAACAACGTCAACGTCCATTTAATTAAAATCAAATAGAATACAATAAAATTAAAACAATTAAAATTGAATTACATTTAATACTATTAGATCAAAATAAAATTACATAATCAAAATTAAATTAGGTACTTAAAACTTCCACCTGTAGAATATTATTTGTCCAGTTCCGGTAATTAAGAAGTCAATTTAATGTAACGCTCAATTAGCTCTTTTCAAACGATAACAAAAGGAGGAGGTTATCAATGTGGTTGTTTTTTTAATTTGTTTTTAAGGGTTCCGTAGTCAACTAGGAACTCGTATAGTTTCGCCATGTCTGTCCGTCTGTCTGTTTGTCTGTCCGTCCGCGGCTAAACTCAGAGACTAAACTTAGAAAGCTGTTATTTGGTATACCTACATACATATCAGTCACGCCGACAAAGTGGTAAAGTAAAAAAACTAAAAAACAATTATTTTGGGGTACCCCATAGACGTAAAGTGGGGGTGATTTTTTTTTCTTGACTAATTCTATAGTGTGGAGTGGACTAATGGGGGGTTGCTAAGACGGTTTTTCTATTCAGTGATCTGTTTGCGAAATATTCAACTTCAAAGTTCAAATTTTCATTAAAATCGAGCGTCCCCCCTCGCCCTTTTAAAATATAAACTGTTGGGTGAAAAAAAAAAACAGAATGGTAATAGATATATCCAATTTACATGGAAAATTATAGCAGCTAAGATTGCTAGAGAATTATTAGTAGTTTAAAGAGTAAATAGCAACCTATAACTGAATTTGGAAGATTCTTTAGAAAAATATTACTAGATTTTTTCGTAATGCTTACAAAACCCTATCCTGGGCGTGTCCGACACGCTCTTGGCTGGTTTTAGGGTTCCGTACCTCGAAAGGAAAAAACGGAACCCTTATAGGATCACTTTGTTGTTCGTCCGTCCGTCCGTCGGTCAAGACCCTTTTTCTCAGGAACGCGTATTTGTAAAATCAACAGTATTTTTAACCCCCAACGCAAAAAGAGGGGTGTTATAAGTTTGACCGCTATATGTGTCTGTGTCTCTGTATGTCTGTGTGTCTGCCTGTTGTGGCACCGTAGCTCTTAAACGGGTGGACCGATTCGAATGCGGTTTTTTTTTTATTTGAAAGCAGGTTTTCTAGCGATGCTTCTTAGACATGTTTTATCAAAATCGGTTCAGCCGTTTCCAGATCATCAGCTCTTTTGTTCGCTGCGGTAGAAAAAATAATTATTTCACACCTCTCCTTCTGAAAAGTAACTTTTCCTCCCTGACGAGAGGGAGCAAAGTGAAACTTTTCTGTTCAAGGCTTTTCTAAGTGTTTTATTGCAAATTCCATTTTTTGAAGTTGATAATTGTAAAGCCACGCCATTTTCTATGCTGGTTGTTCTTTAATAATATTAAGTTTTTTTTTTTTCAGGTTTCTTAATGCTCGGTGTGACAAGTTGTATGAGCCACTCGGGAGCAAAATTATTTTCATCTTGGGCGTTAACACTTGAATCTCTCATTACACCCAGGATTCTACTTTAGAATCCCTCGCTACGCTCAGGATTCTATTGTAGAATCCTTCGCTAGATTCTAGATTCAATGTACGCCCTCGCCGTAAATACACCATTTTGCTCCCTCGTGACACAAATAACTATTTTATCTAAGCGTAGTCGGTGTCAGGGGACCGCTAAGGTTAGATAATACTTTAAAAATACAACATAATATTATGTACTTTAGTTTCCTGTATCTCGGTGTCGCTTCTCGGTGTTCGTCGCGGATGAGACAGGTGACTAAGACTAACGCAGTAGGTACACGAATATTTAATTTTCTTTATTTATTTATGTCAACACATTTATGTTAATGAGACACACTTTCAAGATTGTATTTTAATACGTAGTTAAATATCTCTCATGCCATCATTCTATTATAGAATATAAAATTTTAAAATGTCAGGGGACCGCTAAGGTTAGATAATACTTTAAAAATACAACATAATATTATGTACTTTAGTTTCCTGTATCTCGGTGTCGCTTCTCGGTGTTCGTCGCGGATGAGACAGGTGACTAAGACTAACGCAGTAGGTACACGAATATTTAATTTTCTTTATTTATTTATGTCAACACATTTATGTTAATGAGACACACTTTCAAGATTGTATTTTAATACGTAGTTAATAAATGTGCCATATTATCGATATAAAATAATGAAATAGTAAAATGTAAAATCCGCCAGATCACGAAATTCCTAGGCTTATCATGAAATGGCGGCATTTCACAATATGCCTAGGAATTTCGTGATCTAGCGGATTTTACGATCGGCCGCCGACATAAATATTTTTATTATATGATGTAACTAAAAATGTAAGGTTTTCGCAATTTTTAACCCCCGACGCAAAAAGAGGGGTGTTATAAGTTTGACCGCTTTTTGTGTCTGTATGCCTCTATGTCTGTGTGTCTGTCTGTGGCACCGTAGCTCTTAAACGGGTAGACCGATTTGGATGCGGTTTTTTTATTTGAAAGCTGGTTTTCTGGCGATGGATCTTAGAAAAAGAAAATACATTTATTCGGAAAAGTAACAAACTTGAACGATTACATAAATAAATAACACAGACAAGGAAAGCAGTTACCATTCACGAAACGGACCCACCTCAGCATAATGCCGGCTCAGGAGCTAGACATGTTTTATCACAATCGGTTCAACCGTTTCAAGATCATCAGCTCTTTTGTTCGCTGCGGTAGGAATCTTAGACGCATAATGGGTATTTACTTTACTTTCAAACATATTTGGGACCTAAAATTTGAAACACCCATGTATGCTATATAACTATGCTGGATTATGGAATTCTCGGCCTGATGCTGCAGCCAGGATATCAAGAACACTAGTAGATACACTCTTTATAAAACTATAGCAGATATATCGTGTTTGGATTCGTTTTGATCTACATACAATACAATGGTGGCAACAGGATGAGCTGATGCTGCAGCCAGGATATCCAGCACACCAGTATACTCTTGAAAAAATAATAGCAGATATGTCGTGTTTGATTCCTTTTGATCAGTATTTGATTCTACATACAATGCAATGGTGGCAACAGGACGAGCTGATGCTGCAGCCAGGATATCCAGCACACTAGTACACTCTATCAAAAATAATAGCACATATGTCGTGTTTGGATTCGTTTTGATCAGTATTTGATTCTACATACAATGCAATGGTGGCAACAGGACGAGCTGATGCTGCAGCCAGGATATCCAGCACACCAGTAAACTCTTGAAAAAATAATAGCAGATATGTCGTGTTTGATTCCTTTTGATCAGTATTTGATTCTACATACAATGCAATGGTGGCAACACGATGAGTTGATGCTGCAGCCAGGATATGCAGCACACTAGTACACTCTATAAAAAATAATAGCACATATGTCGTGTTTGGATTCGTTTTGATCATTAATTGATTCTACATACAATGCAGTGGTGGCAACACGACGAGCTGATGCTGCAGCCAGGATATCCAGCGCACCAGTATACTCTTGAAAAAATAATAGCAGATACGTCGTGTTTGATTCCTTTTGATCAGTATTTGATTCTACATACAATCCAATGGTGGCAACACGATGAGCTGATGCTGCAGCCAGGATATCCAACACACTAGTACATTATAAAAAAAAAACCAGTTTAAAAAACATGAAATAAAAAATTTAAATTAAAAATTTAAAAAACCCCCGACACCTAAAAACGCCAGCAAAAATAAAAAAAAAACGCCCTAACATAAATGCCGACAAAAACACCGCCAAAAAAGCCAACTAAAAAGTAAAAAATAATTACGCACTATCTAGCTGTTGCCCGCGACTTCATCTGCGAAGAATTCGTTTATTCCTATCCCGCGGGGACTATGCTGATTTCCCCCAAAATTAGCCTAAGTTAATTTAGTATAAGTACCTTGTAATATTTTTTTATCTAAGCGTCGTCGGTGTCGGGGGACCGCTAAGATTAATACTTTAACTTCCGTATTTTCCTTTCGAGGTACGGAACCCTAAAAACCAGGTACGACGAGCGAAGCGAGGAGTGGTTAGTATGAATTGTGACCACAACGCACGAGCCGAGCGAGCGAAGAGAGCGTGCCGCGGTAGCGGCCAGCGAAGTGCCAGAACCGATATGGCGACGTTTTATGATATGGCTAGGAATTTCATTATCTGCCTAAACTGACCAAATCATGAAGTCAAAGTAAAAGTATCTTTATTTATTGGCGGCGTTTCGTGATATGCCTAGGAATTTCATGATCTGCCTAAACGTCACTAGACGGTGAGTTTTGAACGATATGGCGGATGTCCCTTAGTCAATTCATGAAATGGCGCCATTTCACGATATGCCTAGGAATTTCGTGATCTGGCGGATTTTACGATCGGTCGCCGACAACGAGACCGACTTTTCGCAGCAAATACAAAACATCTTATAACGTGCATCTTAAAATGTCCGTCCTGAATCTTCCTAGCTCCTTCCGCATAAATTTAATAAACTAATTAATAGAATTTGCGTACTTGTCCAGTGGCACTGTTTGGGTGACACTATTTCCCGGCCGTACAATACCGACAGGGAAATACGGACATGCTATTTTGTGTACACGCCCATAGAAACTCTCGTCAGTTTGACACCAGTTTGTATGGGCGTGGGTGTGTACACGAAATTTCGGGTCGGTATTGTCATGTCTGTATTATCCGTGTCGGTAATTAGTGTCACCCACACTGTTTCCCAGTTGTTAGAGCTAGACATTAACAATTGGGAAACGCACAGCACTGTCAACGTCTTGTTTAAGAGCACACAGACACTACCTCAGGTCTCAACAGAACACCAGGGTCCTATTTCAACACTCAACTGACAGGTGCGACTACTACTTTCATAAGATTTTGAAAATACGAGTACACGTATATAAATATGTTAACCACGAAGCACAACAATTTGTAACGATCCAAGAACCTGGCATAGCTTTAACCCTTTTCTTGGCAAGTTAGAACAAGACAAGTGTACCTACTTAATACAAGCTTCGTTGGATTCTTGTAGAACTAACAAAAATAACTTGAAAAAAAAAACAAAAAGATGATCTTAAATTATGTATCATAAAATATTAATTACTTAATGATAAGTCGTGGTATAATGGCATGCTTGTAATTTAAAATGTCTGGTTTTTCTAATAGTATAAAAACATTTTTTTTAAATGATATTGTAACGGATAACTCACGTCTTAAACAGAGTTTAGCTCGACATGTTTCGGGCTATTTCGTAGCCCTTCTTCTCAGGAGCACGCGACTCGGCGGCTGCCGAAACACGCACACTCGAGATAAACTCGGTTTAAGACGTGAGTTATCCGTTACAATATCATTTAATATGAGTGTGTCTCACGGTAGTTTCATGTTCAGAAGTTAGATGGTCAGAAATTGATATCCATATAATTTATAAACATAAACATCACTAGTCATAATTTTTGTTCAGTATAATGCTTATTAGCTCTAATACTAATGACAAATAATATTAAATTCTATAATCACAAAAGTCATACATTTTTAATTATAACGTTCAAAGATCTAACGATAATTATTCAGAAATAGTTTAAGCCATATATTTCACCGTACTAATGGTTGTTACTCATATCGTTTTAATGCCTAAAGTGTCTAGGTCTAAGAAACCAAATCCATAATATTGATAGGCATATAGATAATTACTCAGAGACATTTCCAGGCATACATTTGAATTTGCTTATTAATTTAACTACAACTTTAGATAATATGACTAATAGAAATTATGTTGAAGATAATTTGATTTATGCGAGCGAGCGAAGCGAGCGAGCAAGACGGTTCGGAGCAGAAGCGACTCGGATAGGTTAGGTTTAGAAGGCTAAGGCGGGAGCGGAGCGTAGCTCCCGCCTTAGCCTTCGATGTTAGTTATTTTTTTATAGCAGCCCGGATAATATTGCTTCACAAATGATTTTTGATCCTCGATGTTCCTATAAAAAAAGTTTAGAACTTTGATTATTATGCATACAACTACAGTTAGGTATACATTTGGTAGTTAAAATATTATGTATCTCATTTTTCTGATAAATAATTGAATTCATTCTTATAATTATTATGAGTGTTTTTATTGAATTTAACATTATGACGTTAAATGTTATGACTAACTTATCAGGTGACTATCAATCGTTATGACCTGCGAAAAAAGACCTTACAAAAATTATTATAAACTAGTTTATTGCCTTTAATATTATGGAATGGTATAACTATATGGACATCGAATGTTTAAACTAACCAATTTTATGACTTACAATAATTTTGACCTGCGAAAATCGGAACTTCACTTTATACTGTTTAATGTTATGACTTAAGATAATATGACTTGCAAAAATTATGATGAATAACGTTATGGATTGCTACAATCGGAGTTTAAATTTTATGGGAAACAAAAGAGACCCAAAAATATTGCTTAATTTTTTCGTAATGGCTACGGAACCCTATTTTGGGCGTGTCCGACACGCTCTTGGCCGGTTTTTAGAATAAAGGGACGCCCCAGGTACTATAAATCTACTTACTTATAAATATGAAATAAAGATATATTGATATTTTTTTATGATCTATCTGACGTATAATTCTCGCTCACTTCACAAGTTTCATAACGTTTTGCAATTGTGGGGTTCTGTCTAGAACATGCGCTTCTACATGGGCTGTCCCAAAGTGATATATTTAAATCGTTGATTATTTAGTAAATAGAAATAGAAATATTTATTCGCTATTCGTACAAAACATAATAAAAATACATTAAAGGAAAAAGAAAAAAAACTACAATAATGCGAAATCGCAAAGCGGTCCCAGCTCAGCATAGTGTTGGCCGTGTAGGCCAACGCTGGTCTTCCGCTGTGACCGCTTGGCGACTTCACGGAAGGCGACAAAATTTCCTAAAAAATAACAAACAAAAAGCAATAAAATCAAAATACAAAACTAATTACTTACAAATAAAAAAATAAATAAACAAAAACAAAACACACAATGGAACTAAAATAACAAAACATTAAAAACACTAACCACTTACAATTTGCATTGGCATAGACCACCGACGTCGATATGACACGGACAATCTATCGATTGCCATGTCATATCCCATCCGTGGCCCACGCCGAATGTCATATCCCATCCGTGGCCCACGCCGAATGTCATATCCCATCCGTGGCCCACGCCGAATGTCATATCCCATCCGTGGCCCACGCCGAATGTCAATGTCAGTCATATCACTGTCACTCAATGAGACACTTTGATTTGACTGACAGCTCTGCTTAACCTTAAAACTAGAATTTAGAGAAACCAAATAGTGATAATAAATTAAAGTAAAACAAACTCCGAAAATATGAGTCACAAGCCGTAATAAATAATACTTTGCTGATTTATTTTTAATTAGGTTGCTCGTGACTGCGACTGAAGAATTTGTTTATCGCAGCTGCGCGGGAACTTAATATTTTCCCGGGATAAAAACTATCTTGTCCTTCCCAGACTCTTAAAACTATCTCAATACCAAATACCTGTAGACCGCGACTTCATCCACGAAGAATTTGTTTATCGCGTCGCGTGCCCCCAGTGGTACCCCCGGGCACAAATCATGTCCTTCCCAGGGCCTCAAACTTTCCGTATGTTTAATTTAAATCGGTTTAGTGGTTTGAATGTGAAGAGGTAACAGACAGACATAAAAGCAGACAGACAAATGAGTTACTCTCACATTTATAATATTAGTAAGGCTTACATAGTTCAATAATAGGTATTCATAATTTGTTCTGAGGCTAAAAATTCTATATCGAAAAGTCGTTGCCGAATAGTCTGCTACTGCATGGAGAGCATCGAACACGGGTCGGATCCCGGGTAATGGATGGTACGAGTAAAGAGGAGATTACTCATCGTACTAGGTAGGACTTTCTGATGAATTGAATAACGTTATTTCGTGTTGGGGCGATCTCGCCAGATCGCGGCTTGAATGGGGCCCGCGAGATAGCTGTTACAGTCGCGAGGTTAGCGTGGGAGCCCGCGGCCGACGTCACACCGTGTAGCACCGCGTGCCCCGTCTTTAGCTGCGAGGTTAGCGCGAACGCTCACGGCCGGCGACAGACCATGTAACGCGCCGCGCGCCCGTATTATAGATGCGAGGTTAGCGCGGGAGCCCGCGGCCGGCGTCACACCGTGTCACACCGCGAGCCCGTCTTGTTGCCCGGAGGTTAGCGCGAACGCTCGCGGTCGGCGTCAGACCGTGTAACGCGCCGCGCGCCCTGTATTGTAGCTGCGAGGTTAGCGCGAACGCTCGTGGCCGCCGTTACACCGTGTAACACCGCGCGCCCCGTCTTGTAGCTGCGAGATTAGCGCGAACGCTCGTGGCCGCCATCACACCGTGTAAATATTGCATGGCGCAGCATTAAAGAGCACTCACTTAATTTCTTACGGCCCCGAAACTGTAAACCAGACAAAATCAGAATTTAATACGTAGATGTGAATGCAGAGTCCTTTTCATGAGGTCTGATAATTTTCCAAGTTAAATGAAAGCTTGTTAAAGATTCAAGTAATCCAAGCGAACAAGCGGGGGTTATGGTGGCACTTGCCGTTGCGCTAATTGACATCTCCGTCGTTCGCTAGAAATGACGTGCATCTCTTTCGCACACAAAAATATTCAAGCGAATAGGTCACTAAGTGCAGCGAATATCGCTCGGTGGATGGTCGCCGGCTCGGCGCGGCGAGAGCGCGGCTTGGCGCAGGCGCGGCGGCGGCGGGCGCGGCGCGGACGCGGCTCGGCGGCGGGGCGGCGCGGACGCGGCTCGGCGGCGGCGGCGGCGGCGGCGGCGGCGGCGGCGCGCGCGGCTCGGCGGCGGCGGCGGCGCGGCGGCAGTCCGCGGCGGCGCCGACAGCCCGCGGCCGCGCTGCGCCGCACGTCGCTCGACGCGACAACTTTCACGCTCGCTACACACGCGCGAGAAGAACCAAGTTCCCTGTGCTGTGTTTTCTTGTTCGGATCGACGGGCTGGTGATCTGAGAGTGCGTCGTACAGTGTTGAGTGCAGTTTGAGGAGTTTTACGGAACGAATTAAAATCCAAAAGTCTGCGAGCGGTCGCCGGCCGCCCGGAGCCCGGCGCGCGCTCGCGTGTAAGTCTAGCGAGCCTCTTATTTACCGAGTTTAGTCGTTGCTAAAAATTCTTAAAAATAATCAAAGTCGAAGTGAAAATATAAAGTTCGGAAAACCTCTGTTAAAAAAAATTCGGCAAGAAACTCACCGAGGTATATAATATATTTTTAATCGGCGGTATATTGTGTCTATTTTTAACTGACTTCAAAAAAGGGAGAGATTATCAATTCGGTTTTTTTAAGTTTGTTACGTCAGTACTCAGTTATTTATAAATCGATTTGAAAAGGTTATTATACTTTCAATTGAGTCCCATTGTCACCAAAAATTTTTTCTATTTTTTTTAATATGAAAATAAAAATTGAAAAAAACTTGATTCCCGAAACTACACAATAATAAGTATTTCACGGGTTGAGATTTTATTACCAACCTAAACACAGTTACTAAGCAATTTATTATCATCGTAATGGATGGTGAAGTGCAGGTACTGATGGTGAAGCACCTGGAGGATTAGATCCATAATTAACTTCTCTGCATCGGGAAGAGCAATAGTTATTTTATAAAAAGTGGCGAGCTTTTGGCATTAAACAACTATAGTAACCTAGATTAGTTACACCAAAAAGCGAAAAAACATAGGACCCATAAATTACCCCAACCCCCCGACTCCAACATAACTAAACATCTATGTAGGTTTTCTATTCATTTGCTTGAAGTTGGTGCCTCAGCACGAGCCAGCAGGATTGGCCCTAGTCAAAGCTTTACCTATGTTTGAAGTTGGTGCCTCAGCACGAGCCAGCAGGATTGGCCCTATTCAAAGCTTTACCTATGTTTGAAGTTGGTGCCTCAGCACGAGCCAGCAGGATTGGCCCTAGTCAAAGCTTTACCTATGTTTGAAGTTGGTGCCTCAGCACGAGCCAGCAGGATTGGCCCTATAGTCAAAGCTTTACCTATGTTTGAAGTTGGTGTCTCAGCACGAGCCAGCAGGATTGGCCCTAGTCAAATATGTATTTCAGTAAATTTGGAGTCGGTTCTGATCTTTGTGGGCGACACTATTTCCCGGCCGTACAATACCGACATGGAAATACCGACATGCTATTTTGTGTACATGCCCATAGAAATTCTTGTCAGTTTGACACCAGTTTGTATTTTTTTTTATTCGACTGGATGGCAAACGAGCAAATGGGTCTCTTGATGTTAAAAGATCACCACCGCCCATAAACATCTGCAACACCAGGGGTATTGCAGACGCGTTGCCAACCTAGAGGCCTAAGATGGGATATCTCGCGTACCAGTAATTTCACCGGCTGTCTTACTCTCCACGCCAAAACACAACAATGCAAGCACTGCTGCTTCACGGCAGGATTAGCAAGCAAGATGGTGGTAGCAATCCGGGCGGACCTTGCACAAGGTCCTACCACCTGCAACCTCCTGCACTTGCTGTATGGGCGTATACACGAAATATCGGGTCGGTATTGTCATGTCGGTATTATCCGTGCCGGTAAATAGTGTCACCCATCTTTGTTACAATTATTTTTGCGATCGTCAATTGGTTTGGAAAACACCAGCGCTCTTAGTTTCAGTAAGAACATTATAAACTAAAACGATCCGAATCCGTGACAATACGGACCGGAGTACTCATAAAACTATTTGTATGGTGAAATCGGATCTTGTTTGTAAACTACGAATAGTTCTACGGCTGCTTCGGACCATATTTTCACGGATTTGGATCGGATTCGGATCGGATCGGAAATCGCTCTAAGTGGGTGAGGAATAAAACTCGCCTATTCATGTCAATTGAAGTTAAAACGCGATTCTGTAAAGAGGGCCGGCTCCGACAGGACGTGATAGAGTCGGACTCCATTAGAGCCGGCGGAGCCGAGCCGGGTCCGGCGGCGATCCATCACGCTGTCGATGTGTGAGCAGTTGCCACGAGAATAGATCGCTTTTCATCGGAGCTATTTCAATTTAGTTGCCTTTATCGTGATTTTAAATTACAGGAGATTCTATTCAAGGAAGGTTAGCAATATCTCTTACACACGTAGCTTACACAAGTTTTTTTTCCTGACTACATTTTGTTACTGTTCTTGCACTGTCATCCAAACTACACGTCCGTAACAAACAAGCCAATTCGATTACTAAAATTGTAAAGTTTGACATAATCGAATAATGAACCAAAATAATTTATTTGCTCACCCGCGACCTTGTGGTAGGTAAGTCTTATGGTAGGGTTTCTCCTCCATGTTCTGGAATGCATGGAAATAATTAGGTACAACAGTATGGGGTCTATTATTAATGAGCTGGTCTAATTTCAGCAAATTTTTTTTTATCTAAGCGTCGTCGGTGTCGGGGGACTGCTAAGGTTAACCGAAAACTAAAGTACATAATATATGTAGTATTTTTAAAGTATTAACCTTAGCGGTCCTCTCATACCGACGACGCTTAGATAAAAAAAATATTAAGTAAGTACTAGGTACTTATGCTAAATTAACTTAGGCTACTTAATTTTGCGGGAAATCAGCATAGTCCCCGCGGGATAGGGATAAACGAATTCTTCGCAGATGAAGTCGCGCTCGCGGGCAACAGCTAGGTAGTGCATAATTATTATTTACTTTTTAGTTGTCTTTTTTTTCAGGCGGTTTTTTTTATTTTTGTTGGCGTTGGTGTGTTGAATCTTATTTTTTATTTTTGTATTCAAATTAAGAAACAAATATCACACCAAAGTGGGAAAAGGGAAATATTTTGCGGTGCACTTTCCTTGTGCTTTTCAGTCACCTAATGCTTGTTGGATTTGGGGAGTGTACTGTATATACTATAAGGGTTCAGAGGAAGACAACCTATTATCAATTGTAGCCACTTAATGCTTAAGGAAAGGGGCAGCTGTTTTTGGAGCTTGACCAGGACGATGAAAAGCAGCTGTCCTGAAGGAGTATAAGGAGTATAAGGAAAACCATGCACACTTACAGGAAGTCCTTGCCCTCGTGCTTGCACTGGAGCCACTTGCAAAAGCTCGATCACCGCACCAATGTCCAAAAGCGCTTTTTATTTCACACACACAGACAGTTTATGAAGGATTTATGGCTATATTTTGTAGATATTACACGGGTTTTCAGAGATTTAAATGAATTTTTTTTTCATGAGAGTACGCGCACAGCAGCTCGTATCGAAATCATTGCAAATTGAAGACAGCCGTCTTTTACGGCCGCTAGAGGCGCTGCTGTTGCGTAGATATCACACGGTTATGTGACAGAGAAGACAAGTAAAAGGAAGGGAGATAGGGATGATTTCAAGTGCCTACAAATTAATTCTATATTATTTAGGGTAATACCAACAACGAAACCCAACAGGCGTTGTTTCTTGCAAGTCTAAACTCTAAACTCGGCTCAAGCCGCATGACATTTGTTTTGTAGTCGGCGCGGAACTCGGGTAATTTCCATCCGGAACTCCAAGATGGATTCTTCGCGTCCGTCTCCGGACGTCGGCGTTCGACTGATCTCGAGCTTTGTTTTTTATTTAAAGTCTATTTTAAACTTTGTAATGTAATTTTTAACGTGGCTATCAGGAGAGTGAAAGTGTCTCTGCTCATTATTCAGGTTGATTTAAAATGGAGTAGAGAGAGGTTCAACTCGCGATGTTGCGGAAAGCCTTGACATGTGAAACTGTTATTTAACGAATTGTTCTGGCGAAGTCAAAGATATCTTTAAACTAGGTACTTTAATACTCTGTCATTACGAGTAAATATGTGTCTGCTGGCAATTTTACGCAAAAGTTCGAACGTGAAGTGACAGCGACGCGATGGAATTTTTCTCTAAGATGTTTCTCGCACATTTTTCGTAGTCGATAGTTCTTGATGATTGATTTGGATTATAGGCAGCTAAGTTAAAATAACGACAAGATAAATATATTAGGAAGGAAAGAAAGAAAAAAAACATTTATTCGTGACAGTTACGTAAACGACAGGCATACGAGTTAACAATGTAAGCAAGCATCTATCACGAAACGGACCCACCTCAGCATAATGCCGGCTCGAGCGCCAGCGCTGGTCTTCCGGTGGGACCGTGAGGAAGTCATTGCACGCTGCACGTGCGAACGGACCGTGTTTAATTGTGAACGCGACCATTTTATGCTTAGCTCAGCGTTACCAACACAAGGGCGTTATATTTGACATGGCATTCACATTGACAACTGACACGGCCAACCACACGCGCAGCAAGCAAAACGAACGATATTTGATTTATAATAATAAATTTTTAGAGCTATTTTTTTATTTCCTGCAAGAACTTTTAATGAAACAATAATAGTATCGACATTATAACCAGGAAAATAATTCCCCAGTAATAAGTAAGCATCTAGCTATTACATATCTAAAATAAACACGGGTGTCGCACAACCCGAGGTCGTGTTTCCTAACGTTTCTGACGCTTGCAATCGCGATCAAATGACAGTTTTTGTGGGAAACCTGTCATTTGATTGCGATCGCGTGCGTCAGAAACGTTAGGCAATACGGCCTCTGACCTCTCTTCCTTTTTCAAAGCTTAAAAATCAATCGCACAGTCTGTTGGACAATTTAAACTTAAAAGCTCTTGATATATTTTGACATTTGCTAGCGATTTCAAAAATAATCTTTCCCGTATTATGTATTTTGAAAACATCACTTTTATTTATTCGACAAAGGCAAATTTAATAAAAAAATGTAGTCTTGTTTTAGCAGTAAAATAATTTTACAAAAATTTCTATCGATTTCATTTACTCTTTCTCTTGTTGATCTATTACAGTTGATAGTACGACTCCATTATGAAACCCTTATTTATTAATAAAAAAATATTTACTCATATTTCAAATTTATGTTTTTATTCTATTTATTTGCTTTGCCAGAGCGAAGCATTTCTTAAGTGACCAATAAGAACAAACAAACGTAAATTAACAGAAGCTTATCAGCCCTATAACGGGTCAAAGTGAGTTCACGGCGAGCGGCGACGAACGAGCACTCGTTCACTTATTTCTCATTTTTTTTGATAAAAACGAAAAAGGTGGGACGGGGTGTTTACACTTAGATTTGTTTGAGCAAACGAATTACTGACAAATATAACCAAACGTCTCCCTCACTCTCCTATTAAATATTATTGGTGAGACCGGAACCGGAACGGCATGACACGAAGCTCGAATGCTAATCTGTGGGTGTAAAGTCAGATGAGGCACACGGGTTAGGTTTTAAGTAAATCTCGCGCTGTCAGAGCATACTAAAAAAATCGAAGAAGTCATGCGCGTCAGCTTGCACTCTGAGCGTTTCGTACAAATTCTCTTGTTAGAGGTATCAGCCCTCGCCGTCGCGGCGGGCAGAGCTTGTAAACTAACCATCGGGGCGTGACGCAATCACTTTAACGGTCTAATCAAGCCCCTCGGCTCGCTGGCACTGAGGCAATCGATGTCACATAACAGTAAATAATCGTGAAAACAGTAAGTACACATTAAGGAAATAAACAAGCGGCGAGCGACCTCATTTTGTTCGCTGCTGGCTTCATAAATTGGCACTCCCGCGTCGCTTCGCGGGACAAAGTGCCCGGTATGCTAATGCCGCGCGTAGCGGCCCGTAGCAGCTGCTGCTACGATGCCGCGAGGTGCTACGAGGCTACGGCGTAGCTGACAGACTGACAGCCGGCACAAATAACGCGTGTACGGAGCACGCAGCGCCCCGAGCGCGGCCGGCGCGTATTTGTTTCGCCGCATGAATTAAACATAAGTCGGTTTGCGAAATAATGCGTAATGTGAGAAAGCTGCTGTCGCGAATTAGACATGAAGTGTAGTAATACCCGGATTTTGAATATAACTCTGCTGAAATACGTGTTTATGCGTCAAGTAAATAATCTAGCGTAGACGTATTCAACCTTTTTACAAGCTTTTATTAACCGCCGACGCAAAAAGAGGGGTGTTATAAGTTTGACCGCTATGTGTGTCTGTGTGTGTCTATCTGAGACACCGTAGCTCTTAAACGGGTGGACCAATTGAAATGCGGTTTTTTTATTTGAAATCTGGTTTTCTAGCGATGGTACTTATACATGATTCATCAAAATCAGTTTAGCTGTTTTTAAATATTGAACTTTGAAGTGACAAAGTCTGGGGTCTTCCAACTTTTTGTTGGTTAGGTTATGTTTTATTACTTGCAACGTTTGCATGTAAATAAGCAGTAGCCTAAAAAACTAGAGAAACTAAATATATATTTTATAGCGGTCAGAGGGTCACCGGCGCCGGCGGTGCTGCTGCGTTTTTAACGCCGCAGCATTATGCTGAGCCAGTGTCCGATTCACAACCAAAATGACACATACATACCTAGTATGATATAACTAGGTACATACTATCGTAATAATGTAATAATATCGTAAATATTGTTGTGTCTTGTGTTGTGAGCAAATGTTTTATTTCTTCTTTCTTTGTTTAAAATACCGGTAATGTTGGTACCGGTTAGAAACCTCGGCCCAGTCCCGTGCTGTCGGTGCGCGGCGGCAAGTCAGACACGCATTACGCATTCCCGACGTCTGGCTCCACTCCGACAAAATTATATTGTTAAATATTTACAGACATAAACAGCGTAACATGCTTATGGCAATGATTCTTTATGTAAAGACACGCTCACAACACAACTGCAATACTCTTACATGCTCCGTCTGACCACAGTTTTATGCTTTTAGCTTTTACCCGTGGCTTCGCTTGCGTAAATCATAAACATTTCAAAGAAGCAATCAATTAAACAAGCATGCAAGTGAGCATGTAAGCAAGCATGTATTTATGTAATAAATAGTGCAAGCAAGCATGCACGCAAACAAGCATGTAGCACTCATGCAAGCAAGCATGCAAGCAAACATCTAAGCAAGCTTGCAAGTGTAAAAAACATCGTTAGGAAACCTGCACAAACCTGCGAAGCAATTCAATGGTGTGTGTGTGTGAAGTTCCCAATCCACACTGGGCCTGCGTGGGAACTACGGCCCAAGCCCTCTCATTCTGAGAGCAGGTCTGTGCCCAGCAGTGGGACATACTTAAATTGGCTGGGATGGTGATGATGAAATTCTTGGTCATCATACTCGAAAGACCTGATTTGAAGTTTGTGAGTGTACGTGTAGGTATGTTTCTCTTTTTGGCTAAACGTTCGATTGGATTTAGATTCAATTGGACACTCCTATAGTTTAAAAGGCCCTAAAGTTCAAACTGCCAACACACAATCGAAAATTATAAATGGTTAAAAGACAATTCAATTGCATATCGCATATCGTCGAAATTGCATTTCGGTGAGGCAGTATTGCACTGCATCACGTGTCATCAAAAACCATTTATAGAGCAGTCGGTCGTGGAGCTGCGCGAGAGGCAACGCACTATCCCCCCCCCCCCACCTCATCCAGCAGCGCCCATCCTTGGCTCGTGCAGCAGGTTATACCGTATCAATCGAAGTTTTTACATGCTTAGGTCATCACTGATGTGATGAATGACATAGAAACTATAAGAATTGAGTGTTAGATCATTCATCAAATTATAAAATAAAAATGAAAAAAGTTTATTGGTTACAAACAAGGTTATTGGTTACAATAGGACAAGGTTACAATAGGACAAGGTTGGGGCCACCTTTTCATTGCAATAGGACAAGGTTGGTTTTTATTGGTTACAAGAGGACAAGGTTGGGGCCACCTTTTTATTGGTTACAATAGGACAAGGTTGGGGCCACCTTTTCAGCAAAACAATGGTTAAGTCCACAAGTCCCTACCACACGGTCAGCTATTAGCTAGTATGGATGGTTAGAAAAAAATCCACATGTCCCTACCGGTGAGGGCTGGGAGGGATAAGTGGACATATTATTTCCATCTATCTAGTGTTGTGAAAAATGCTAATTTCGAGGCTTCAAGACTCCAACGCTAAAGACTCTCGAGGCTTAACGACTGCAAAGACGGTATCTTGCATCCATACACATAAAATAAACCTATTTAATTGTCAAATATAGTCGAGTCTTTAAGACTCTGGAGTCTTAAGGGTTCGAGTCTTTAAGCCTCGAATATGAGCGCTATTCACAACTCTACATCTATCCCTACCGGTAGCGAAGAAAGGAACAATGTTCCACGTATCTCTATCAGGGGGGATATAGCGGTAGGGATAGGTGGAACAGGGGGCTGGGGCAGGCACTGAATGTTTGTCAGTATTTTTGGTCGCGGTTATGGTTCTGTGGGTTACGGTGAAATCATATGATTAGCACTTAGGTAATATTAAAGATAGATTTTATATTCTAGACTTAATCCATTGTAAAAGTGGCTTAATCACGACCGCTACCATGGCAGATAAAATGGTTAAACAAATGTTTCTATTTCTCATTCATTGATCGATGTTTAAGCGGCGCGGCGCTGCGCCTCCAAAGTACTGCGTCAAAGTCGTGGTCGTGAATCAAAAAGGTCTATTAAAAACCGGCCAAGAGTATGTCGGACACGCCCGAAATAGGGTTCCGTAGCCATTACGTAAAAATGAAGTAATATTTTTCTAAGGATTTCGTATTTTGTACGGAATATTCCAAGTTTAGGTATATTTTATACCTTAGGCTGCTATTTACTCTTAAACTACTAATATTTCTAAAGCAAACTTAACCGTTATAGTTTTCCTTGAAAGTTTGATATATTTACTGAATTTTTTCGAATATTTCCAGCCACCGGTTTAGACTACTATAATTCTTGGTGTGAGAGCAACCTCATTGATTTAAATAATTTATTGAATCAGGAAATTCTTTGCGGAGGTCCATATCAATGAACTAAAATAATTTCTTTGCTCACCCGCGACCTTATAAGCTAAGTTTATGACAGATATGCGTGTTCATGCAGTTCCTCTACCTCCACACTGTAAGAGAACACACAAAAATCACACAAACCCATCTATGACCATTACCACGATACACTGACGCGTTTTGAACTCAACCAGAGCTCATCTTCAGAGCAACACAACCGTACATCATACTACCAGATGTTGGACTAAATAACAAACCACAACAAACGTTTTAATTTGTCACTGTAACTCCCTAAGTACCCACCTAATATTTCATCTCATTGATTTAAATATCAGACGTGTACATATTTTAAGGTCCATAATTCCATTATTATAATTTTTGTAATTATAGTGAAACTTTTGTTGAGATAAACTAACTGTCAATTAATGTTATTGAGCAGGTATTCTTAAATCACAGAGAATGAAATTTATAAGTTTTTTTTTCCTTTTGGACACTCACTGTTATTTTTCTCAAGAAATTTATTTATTTTAAGAACACATACAGTCATACATTAATGAGTATACAGGTAAACCAAAAAAATATATAAAAATCTCGAGGTTCATAAATATTGATAGGTACTAAAAGTAATTTAAAACTAATGTGAGTACCTACTTAAATAAATTAAAAATCAACAAAACTAGGTTTCATCATCATCATCAGCCTATGTTCGTCCACTGCTGGACGTAGGCCGTTTGGTGAAAGATAAAATATTGATAAAAACACTATACAAAATGTTGCCTGACTAAATTAATTTCTTGAGAGTAACAAGCGAACTCGCAAATGGGACTCGTCTGAGAAAAGTGTGTTCAGTGTAGTTAGTACGAGTGGTACGAGCAAAACTGACATGGAACAATCTACGAGGACGCGAAGAGGGGCATGGAATACTAAAACTTATACTTTGTAAGAGATCTAGGCTGGGCACCTAATTTCATTTTTTAAGATTTTGAAAAAGAATATCGAATAAAGACGCCTATTTTTGAGTGAAAGGAAATTGAAATATTTTGAAGATTATAATGAATTCTCAAAATGATTACCAGTCGAAATGTGTCTTAATAGTGTTAAATACTCGTATGATTCTCAGTTGGGTCGAAAGGCAATCAACTGTAGATTTATGCTTATATAAGGGTACGTTTACACAAGAGCAAGCGCGCGGCGGGGTTCGCAGGCTCCGAACTCTACACATATGAAGCCAAAAATGGGAATTATGTTTTAGCATTTCCTGCGGAGTTCGGGGGATGATTACTTTGTCTCGGCTGCAGCGGCTGCGGGCTTCCGCCGCGCGGTCAAAGAAAACTTTTCAACATTTATAATGAAGCGGCAAGTTCAGTTTACACCGCAATTACGGGGGTCGGCGATCGCGCCGTGTTTGTTCGCTTTGATCGCTGCCGGCCGCCGGCCGCCGTGAGTGTGTGCTTTGGCAGAAAGAACTCGGCTCTCTGAATGTAATTAATAAAAACGAGTATTTTGAACATGAAACTACCGTGAGACTCACTCATATTAAATGATATTGTAACGGATAACTCACGTCTTAAAACGAGTTTAGCTCGACATGTTTCGGGCTATTTCGTAGCCCTTCCTCTCAGGAGCACGCGACTCGGCGGCCGCCGCAACACGCACGTGCGAAACATGTCGAGCTAAACTCGGTTTAAGACGTGAGTTATCCGTTATAATATCATTTAATATAATTACAAGTATGTAGAAAATCAGGCTCAAGAAGTCGAGAAACGGTTCGAGCCGAGTCGAAGCGGTTACGCAGTTTACTTTGTTTATTAGAATTTACTATTTAGGCCTCCAACAAGATGGAGCGACGACCTGGTTGAGATCGCGGGGTCGCGGTGGATGCGGAAAGCACAAGACCGGTCTGAGTGGAGAGCCTTGGGGAAGGCCTATGTCCAGCAGTGGACGTCTTTCGGCTGACATGATGATGCTGATGATGATTAGATTTTCGCACTTTTGTATTGTCTACCCAGTATCTAATTACCTACAATCACATAATTATATTAATTACTTTCTTTCCATTGTAATGGGTTACCTGGAAGAGATCGTTCTAAAACCGAGAAGGGGTCAGTATTATTTCGTCTCAAAAGCAGCTGGTCTAAGTAACTACTTATTTACAGTCCTATTCCGCGTGGCTGAGGCGCTTTGAACCTTGACGCAACTTTAACTTGACTAAACCCATTTTTTTCAAGTTTTCAACAAAAAACAGTTTACGTAGAACCAGTTGCTATTTAGACCAGTTACTACTCAGACTCGTAGACCAGCTGTTTTTAGATGTAAAACGCTGCTTTCACAGTTCAAGACTATGTACTTAATGTTAAGTATCGTTATAATATACAATACAATACATATCATAACATAATAATATATGTTAATACTGTGTTTAAGGGAAATAAAACTTTAATTTCGTCCCATCGTTTCGTTCTATTCGATCGGGTCATCGTGTGACGGTGCGCTGTGTGTCGCAGGAGGGACGAGGCGCGGGACGCGGCGCCAGGAGTGGCGGCGCCATGCGGTGGCGGTGAGATGCCGGCGCGCTGCTGCGGCGGCTGCGCGGGCGCCGGAGGGGGAGCCGGAGGGGGAGGGGGAGGGGGGGCGCCTCGCCGCGGGCCTGCCTGGCCGCGTGCGCGCTGGTGCTGGGCTACAACCTGCTGGGCGGCTTCCTGTTCCTGGCGCTCGAGGGCGGCGGCGCGCAGCAGGCGGAGGCGGGGGCGGCGGGGGGCGGGGGCGGGGGCGGGGGCGGGGCGCGGGCGCGGGGCGGCTGCGCGCGCGCGCCGTGGAGCGCCTCTGGGCGCTGACGGAGGACCTCAACATCCTGTACAAGGACAACTGGACGCGGCTGGCGGCGCAAGAGCTGCTGGACTTCCAGCGCGGGCTGGCGGCCGGGCTGCGCGCGGGGGCGGGGCGCCCCCCCGGCCCCGCCCCCGCGCTCGACGACGGCTTCCACTGGACGTTCTCCACCAGCTTCCTGTACGCGCTCACGCTCATCACCACTATCGGTGAGCCCACCGTACGCGGCGACCGAACTCATTGCTACGTATCCACTTGAACTGCCTCGACTTGAAATAGTCTCAGACAAAGCGAACCAATACTCTCGTCCTCGCGCGCTAAACGAGATGCTCGGACTGATGGTCCTTTGAAAGTGCAAATTTTGGCTCTGCTCGCGGTGAAAAAACTTAACTCCCAGTTACGCAGAAGGGTTAGGGCGACGCGCAAAGCTCAGGTTGCTCGAGTGGATGCGTTGCAAAATGACAATTAAATAATGTAAGGCTTAAAAGTAGGCGCTACTCAAAAAAACTAAACGAGCTAACTGGCTAGCTAGCAAGCTACGTATCGAAATTCTGCCTGTAGCTCGCGTCCACCATAAAGCATACCAGGGATTTTAGCTCTTGTGCTTTTTGCCCTCATGGGAGAGTTGGAAGGGAGTTATGCGTGCTTGTCGACTACCTACAGGTAGGTATGTGTATTGTTACACAGAATGTAAGCAACTGGCATGCTGGTTTATCAGCATCTGACATGTCTCCTATTGGAATCTGTATTCTGACCTTTAGTTAAGATAACTAATACCGTAATTTGTTGACGGGTACTGGCGGTGAAACGTTTTGACCACCATATCTTTTATGCTAACAAAAGCGACAAGCGTGTTAAGGAACCAACATAGTCTTTAAATAGCGAGGACATCAATTTCAGTTCGTCAATATGTCCGTCTATATTGATAGCGTAGAAGACATGACGACGGAACCGCTTCACAGCTTTAGAAGCTGGGACTCATACTATCTGGGAATCATGAAACGCAGGAGAACTAACTCGCCTATTACAATTTTTTCGAGCCAGTTCGTGTCGGTGTCACTAGTTTTTTAAGCAAATTTCCGTATTCCGAATTTGTTCTCGCAAAGTAACTCAGCACACAGGTGCCGCCGTGGAGCTCGACTATCACAGAGCTATAAAATTTGTGAGTCGTAAGTGAGACGATGCGCGTGCGCAGGACACGGGGACGTGGCGCCGGCGTCGGCGGCGGGGCGCGCGGCCGCCGTGCTGTACGCGGGCCTCGGCATCCCGCTCGTGCTGCTGTACCTGGCCACGCTGGGCGCGGCGCTGGCCCGCGGCGCGCGCCGCTTGTGGGCGCGCCTGGCGCCGCCGCCGCCCGCCCCCGCCCCGCGCCGCCGCCCCCAAGCGGACGCCCTTCCAGGCGGCGCTGGAGCTGCGGCCGCTGGGCGCGGCGCGCGCGTGCCCCGCCCGGCGCGTGCCGGCCGCGCTCAGCCTGGCGCTGCTGGCGCTGTACGTGGCGCTGGGCGCGGCGCTGTTCGCGCGCACGGAGCGCTGGTCGCTGCTGGACGGCGCGTACTTCTCGTTCTCGAGCCTGGCCACCATCGGGTTCGGCGCGCTGCGGCCCGGGAGGCGCGCGGGGGCGGCGGCGGCGCGCGGGGAGGCGGGCGCCGCGCGCGCGAGGGACGCCGCCGTGGCCGCCTGCTGCGCCTACATCCTGGTGGGCGTGGCCGTCGTGGCCGCCGCCTTCGAGCTGCTGCGGGACGAGCTGCGCGCGGCGCTGAGGGGCCTGCGCTGCGGGCGCGCGCCCGCCGTGCACTGCGCCGCGCTGCTGGCCGCCTCCTGACCCGCGCCCGCGCCCGCCCCGCGCCCGCCCCGCCCCGCGCCCGCCCCGCACCCGAGCGCCGGCCGCAGGTGTCGTTCCGCGTGGAGGCGCTGCCGGCGCGCTTCGGGTCGCTGCCGCGGCGGCGCGCGGGCGGGCGGGGGCGGGGGCGGGGCGGGGCGCTGGCGCGGGGGGCGGGGCGGCGCTCGGCGGGCGCGGGCGGCGCCTGCGTCGAGTACTTCGTGCCGCGCTCGCTGAGCGAGTTCAACCTGAGCGCGGTGGGCGGCGAGCTGTGCGAGCTGGGCGTGCGGGCGGCGGGGGGCGCGGGGGCGCGGGGGCGGGGCGGGGGGGCGGGGGGGCGGGGGGCCCCAAGGACAAGGTGGTCACGTTCGAGGAGGCGCCGGCGCCGCAGCACGACGTGTTCATGTGACGATGCGCGGGGGTGGACCGTTGGGGGGGATTTGTTATATACTAAATATAAAGTTTTACATTCGACACTTTGTTTTATTGAACCATCCCGGGTGCGGCCGACCGCCTCTCCGGCTGCCAGTCGCGACGGGGACGCGATAATTACCGACCGACGGATAGGGTGTTTTGACGCCCCAGATTTCTATTATAGAATTACCTACCTAGTGATTGATGAGTCCGGAATGATTCGGCCGGAACGCGAAATAAAATACCTCCTTCGGCCGCTCGCCTGAACGATGACGAGCTCGGGATTGAAGTTTGCTTTTCCTGCAAAATGTATGTCATTTAGTATTTCCACAATGAGGCGCGCTGAATGCAGTCGCGCTGTGCTCGTCATTCAAGAAACCGGGTCGCTAAATAACTGAACGAGCCGCGGGAGTCCGCTGAAAGTAAACCGTCCGCCCGCCACCTGGGGGGGGGGGGGGCGACCCGCTGACACATCTCGCGCTTTGTTTCGCAGCGCCTACTGAGCATCAACAGAACTAGCTGCAACAGTTGGGCCACAACTCACTCAGCTGTCGTCCGCTGCCGACTGAGTTGTAGCCAAACTTTGTCTATAAATTTATTTCGCCGATTAAGGGCCCTCTATAAACCTACCCTATAAGTTCAGAGCATTATGACATGCATTTATCATTGGTATGAAATACGGCGCTTGGCAATGTAAATGGAACGGTACGGAACTCTAAATAGAGCGAGCAAACGTGAGGCGCGCTAGCAGTGCTTAGTTTTCTGGTAGATTTATACGAACTTAGCAAGTAATTTTTACTACGCGTCGCTTCTCACATGTGTGTCAACATTAATATATAGTAGGTACTTTTTATTATTGCGACGTAAAGCAGAGTTTAGACCTGCAAGAAAAATCTTACAAATCACATTACATTGCGAGGCCGTGAAGCGACCGAGTAGTAAGTAGTTAATCGAGCGCTGCAATGTAAAGGTGCGACCACACCGCTGCTTAAAAAACGGTGACGGCACAGAATCGCAGTGACGCACCGTATGCGCACCGTTTTTATCGCATGCTCTCCACAACGCTGCTTAAAATACGGAATCAGTTGAACTTTTTTAAATGCTAACTACCTTTGCCCAACTAAAATCAGCTGATACGCAAACGACTACTTGTCTCTTGTCATTCTGCAGAGGAGTCCCTGATTACGCTCATACATAACAAATACTTACTTGGCTCTCGTAAACTTACCATCTCTCTGTAGAAATAAAAATGAATCGTAAAATGTGTTGCTAAGCGCAAAACTCGGGAACGGCTGGACCGATTTCGCTAATAATTTTTTATTTGTGTTCATTATTGTCAGGAGAAGGTTTTTATGGAAGAAAATTTAGAAAAATTACAACGGGGGCGAAGCCGCGGGCAATAGCTAGTAATGAATATAGTTCGGTTGGAACTTAACAACGCCAGCTGAGCTAACCAAACAAATCATTAAGTCCTGTAGTGTCTGCCGTGAATGGGAACCGACGTGACTGCGACAAGCGGCAATCGGGGACGCGAAGCAATCTGTTTTGTGAGCCGCGCTCAGGTACTCCGGAGATCTCATCTATATATATAAAAGAAGTTTCGGTATATAATGACGTGACGCGCGTGACGTGTGGCGCTGGAATTGGTGCGTGAGTTTCATACATTCTTTCTATAATACAGAAAGATGCCAGACCAGATGCGTGACGTGCGTAGTTTCTATACAGTTTCATACATTACTACAGCAGGGCTACTACGAAAATCGAAACTCGAAGTTCGTGTCGTACCGTCCCTCTCGCTCTCGTATTAAATAGTATAAGTGTCAGAGGGACCGCACGACACGAACTTCGAGTTTCGAGTTTCGTAGTAGCCCTGCAGGTGCGTGTGCGTCTCACGTCACGCACACGCATCTAGTGTGCATCGGCCTTAAAGGCATGGTTACACTGATGGGAGTGGAGCGGAGGCAGCTGTATCGAGCACACGCATTTTCGGTTTTAAGCCATTGTATTGTAAATCAATGAAAGTTCTTATGCAGCACCACTTGGTCGGACTGAAAAAGGATTTCACGGGTAGTTGTATAGTCTTTCTGTATCGCAATCTGCGGAGGGGAGTTAAATATAATCCGCTAGACATATCTGCGGTATAAGAAGAAGAAGAAGGGAGGAGGGGGGGGGGTATCTGCGAAGTGGCGCGGACATCTGAAAGGACTTCATTACAGGCCGTCGCTCTCGTTTCAACACAGACATCTCGATTTTATGAAATGCAACGCAATATAAACCTTACCTCGTCTTATTATATTCTAACTTTCGCCATGTTCTGTTGTAAGTGAGGAACTAAATGTTAAGTAATTGTTGAGCTTTAGAACCGGTGAGTAAATATCATCGTAATACAGCCTCGGCGACTGGAAGCACCGCGGCGAGATTATGGACGTTGGAGAGAAGGTTTGAATTAAAATAGGTATCATTGATGATACCGCAATGCTGCTTGTATAAGTTTTAATATTTAAATACCACGAAACGATAGTATTTTATGCAACTGTATCGTAATAGGGGTCCTTAAAACACGAGTGTGGGTTTATGAAACGAGGCGTAGCTTTTCATAATAGGTCACATGAGTGTTTTAAGGCCGAATTACGTACAGTTGCATAAGTACAATATTTTATCTATATCCATATAATTATGTATATTAAATCCTCTATCACGTGTTCAAGAACCATTAACTCTTACGGTATGATCGCGGTTGTATGATCGCCTTAGCTTGGAGAACGAAATGTCTTTCTGCCAAGTTTCTTGCGGCGCTTTCTTCTTGGCAATGATGGTCTTTTCGAAACCACTGGTAGTTTAAAAAAGTGACGTGTATGTAGAAGCACCCTTTGCGGCATACTTACAGAATAAACGATTTGATTTTAAACTCATGCAGAATTTTCAACCGCTAAGTATGAAGTTCCCAATCCGTACTGGGCCCGCGTGGGAACTACGGCCCATGCCTTCTCATTCTGAGAGGCCTGTGCCCAGCAGTGGGACATATACAGGCTTGGAATCATCCCATATCAGTTGATGATGATGAAGAAGTATGGAGGCATGAAATTTGGCACAAGTATTCTTGGAAATTTAGACCACGAGGTAATTTTTGGTATCCATGAATCTACTGGTCCACGGGAGCCAAACCGCGGGTGAAGGCTAGTGTTCTGAGCCATCTTTGGCGCTAAGAGCGGTTACGCACTACAACGATTCGAATCCGACCCGAATCCGTAAAAATACGGACTGGAGTACAGTCACCGCATTAATATCTGCCACAGCGGAGCGTGCAAAAATATCTGACACGTCCTTCCGACCCTAGAAATAGAGTCGTATCAGATATTTATGCACGCTTGTTGTGTTAGATATTGGTGCTGTTGACTGTACCTAGTCGTAGAATTAATTGTTTGTTTGTTTATGCTTTATTGTACAAAAAGAAAATTACACAAAGGTTACACAAAAACAGGCTTATCCCTGAACGGATCTGTGCAAGTCAGCTTGAAATTGAATGGTGAAATCGGATCTAAATAGTGCGTAAACTACGATAAGTACAAAGTTCTATGACTGCTAAACTAAAATCGACAGGTAGATAGAAGTTTAGCGTAGCCTTGTATGCGGAAGGCCTTACGCAGGGCTCAGTCAGCGTGGGCCGCGGGCCGTGCTGTGTTAGCTGTGCGGTATTAATTACCCCCTCCCCCCTCCCCCCACGGATACGCAAACCGCGCCACACGACGGAAACTGGAGCGTCATCAAACGGGAGCCACGGCCTCCACTGGTAAATTGAGACCTTTGTCGACGGTAATTGGCCTAATTGGACGTCACTATCAGGTTTTTTATACCTAAGCAAGTAAGGTAAGTACCTAATTACCGCCGTCCATGGACGCCTACAGCATTATTAGGACTGCGGGTGCGTTGCCGGCCTAAAAGGGGGCTAATGGGTGAGGATGGAGGGGGAGAAGGGGGAGGGGAAATGGGGTAGGCAGAGCGCACAAAACGCTACCGCTTCGGAGCCACTTAGCAATTTTAGGTTTTAAGTTTGACAAAAACGGTACAAAATAGTGACAGGTTGCTAGCCTGTCGCTCAGTCGCCTCTTACGACATCCACGGAAAAAATGGAGAGGTGTTAATCTAACCCGACACCACACGGGTAAAAAAGGTAATTCAAATATCGAAATTTAGTTCAAAATATCTGTAATCCATTTGTTTAGTTTGAAATTCATTTGCTTAATGTGAAATGGCGTACAGATTAAAGCATAAAACTCTGATATCCTGTTTTATATATTGCCAACTATAATATTGTGGTGTTCAACAAACGCAAGACTCCAGCATTATTTAAAAAAACCAGAGCTTGACACAAAGAATGTCTCTGGAGTATTTATTATGCCCTTCTAAAAGTAGTGTTAGAAACTTGATTAAACAGTAAGTACTCGGTTTGTACTTCAACCAACACTTTATGCAAGTGCTATTCTAATGTATGGTCAAGGACTTAACTCATGATCCACCATATGGAACTATTTCACAGTAAACGTCATTTAGTGACATCGCATTAATTAACAACGAAAATCGTAATGACTTGTCCTTTGAAAAGGCTCCATGGGCCACCATGAGTTAAAGTCGTTGACCGTACCCAGATCCCGCTAATGTAATAAATGCGAAAGTTTGTAAGTCTGTTTGTTTGTTTACTTGTTTGTTTGTTTGTTACTTCATCACGTCTAAGCCGCTGAACCGATTTAGGTCAAATTCGGTATACAGGTAGTTTGAGTCCCGACGACATAGGATAGTTTTTATCTCAGAAATATTTCAAAGTTCCAGCGAATAGTGAAAACCGAATTCTACGCGGACGAATCGCGGGTAACGGCTAGTGCTTACATCAAATAATGCACAACTCGCACAAAAGGGTACGTATTATAACGTATAAATTTAAAATACATATCGGTTGAAACATACAGTTGAAATAACGAAAATTGAAAAATATAATCGTTTAAATAAATATTAATCAAAATTCATAAAGCACGTTTTTCATACTGGTCGAAATACATAAAATTAAAATGACTAAGTTCACAATGTATATGTTCAGAATATATACAATCAGAATATATAATAGTTGAAAGAAATAACAATTAAAATTCCTATAGTACGTTTTTCATAATGGTCAAAATACATACTATATAATGCCTAGGTTCATCTTCATCTCCAGTCTACTTAGGTTGTATTTACATGTAAAATTCTGAAAAATTAAGGACTGTAAGACAAGTCGACGGAGCTCCGCTTCGCGGAGCTCCTATTCAGGGTAGTAAAGGCGCTTCGCGCCTGGACAAAACTCTAACCTAACCTAACCTATAAGATACCGACTGATCGTAATCGGTATTGTCTAACAAGACCTTGCATTTTAAACTAAAGTCTGATCAATAATTGAATAGTAACTTTAGGTGCGACGACGAGCGTAGCGAGGAGGAGCGTGTTAGGTTCAACTATGACCAAAACAAGTGCCAGAATTGTAATACTTATATGCATTTCTAATTGCGAAAATTCAGTGTCTAGAACCATTATAGAAAACATACTGTATAGATTTTGAACGTATACATTATGAAAATATGCATTTTGTGCCATATGACTAAGAACCATTATGCGTTGTAACCATTATATATTTTGACCACTATGCATTTCAAGCTTATGCGTTTAGAACTTATGTCAAATAACTTTATGTATTTTGATGCATTATATTTTATAATTTTCGGTATTTCAACTGTATGTATTTCAACCGATATGTATTTTAAATTTATACATTATAATACGTACCCTGCACAAAAACTATGTCATAACACTGAGCACAAAAAAGTCCGTAAGTGACGTGCACAAGTGTACCACGAACGCTCGCGACGACTACTTATCATAACATTGAGCCGCCTCTCGGCCGGATCAGCTCACTCACTCACTCAACGCAATAAAACGTGTCGCCGCCGTAATGCAATATGCACGACGGCACAAATGAACAGGGGGCTACTACAAAATTCGAAAATCGAAGTTCGTATCGTACCGTCTCACTCTCGTAGTGAATAATATTAGCGTGAGCGGGACGGCAAGACACGAAGTTCAATTTTGCACGGGCCTGCACAGTGCCGCCACATTGCCCCGCAAAGCTGCTTAGCGCCGGTGCAATGGATAGGCACCGGCATAGGGCACCGGGCCATAAACTTAACTCGGCATTCAGCGCCGAGCGAAAATAACTGCGTATGAGCTGACAAGCTCACCACTCACACCATTACCTTCACAACATTAGTAAGGAAATATCCCTAGATTTATAATGTAAACATACCGTTTGAAGATCAAAGAAGGTAAATGCTGGAATGTAAAATAAAATGGAATTGATTGAACCATTAAATACTCTAAAGTTGTAGGCAAACAAAGATATAAAAATAAACAATCGTACTATAATACTGTACCCATAGATTTTTTTAATTATAATATTATACTACCTGGTTTTCCGTAGCTTGACCCCCGTTTGGGTAAAAAACTGTTTTTTTTTAAGTTTTTTTATTTATTATTATTTTTTGTGGGACTACAGGCTAACACAAACCTTATCCTGACAATAATGAACCGAACATAAATAAATATGGGTTTATATACACATTCGACTTTAAATTTTTGTTAATTTAAATTTTATGTATTTAGGTACCTATTGATCCAAAATGTAATTGAAGAGTTAAAGATAAACAGAGGTGCACTTCTTAGATTCCTTCTCGCTCGTATGAACACAAGGCTCCCTGTTAAGATGTTAAGCGGCTGCAAGCAGATTCTTCGTTCTCCAGTTGAACGGCTAAAGTGCTATTATTAGGCTTCAGTTTGGGGGGGGTGATGCCGGCAGCGCCCGCGTCAAACGAGTGCCGCATTCCAGCGGAGACCCTCGTCCGCGCAGGAATGCGCTTATTGAATCCGTCATTTGGACAAAGAGGCTAATCCTGGGAGGAGGAGGAGGCTGACTACAGTCAGCAGCAGAAGTAGAAATTTTGTGGTGCTCAAAATGATCTATTTAAACATTTTCTTATTCCCTTGGCAGTAGATACGTGTGTAAATCATTTTGCGCACCGTACCCGCTCATCCACTTCTGCTGCTTCATTACCTAACTCGACTAATGTGTACGAGGCAAGTATAAGTACGATTAAACAAAACCAAAAAAACTCTCATTCGGAGATGAGGCTTGTGCTCAGAAGTGGGACGTATGATGTACGCATATACAGGCTGGGATAGTGATGAAAAAAAAATATAAATTATACTTATAATGTTTACAAAATCAAGGCCCCTGTATAAGAACGGGACAGTACCTAATGATAAAGACAAGTGACATTATTTTCATTAAATTTATTCATGCAAGCTCTTGTGAACCATTTTAAAGTCTTGCAGGTTGATTTTATAATCGAATGCAAGTGCAGTCAACAAAAGTGTAGCCAGAAAAAAAGTTTGCATTAAAATCCCCAGGAGACCCACTTGCTCGTTTGCCGTCCAGTCGAATAAAAAACCGGCCAAGAGCGTTTCAGACACGCCCAAAATAGGGTTCCGTAGCCATTACGAAAAAAATAAGTAATATTTTCTAAGGATTTCGTATTTTATACGGAATCTTCCAAGTTTAGGTATATTTCATACTTTACTCATAAACTACTAATAATTCTCAAGCAAACTTAGCCGTTATAGTTTTCCTTGAAAGTTTGATATACTTACTACCATCCTGATTTTTTTCAAATTTTTCCACTCACTGGTTTAGATTTTAGAGGGGGGGGGGACGCTCGATTTTTATGAAAATTTGCACTTTAAAGTTGAATATTTCGCAAACAGATCACTGGATCGAAAAATCGTCTTAGCAACCCACTAATGGTTTTATAAGACCTATTCAACGATACCCCACACTATAGGGTTGGGTGAGAAAAAAAATTACCCCCACTTTACGCCTGTGGGAGGTACCCTAAAAAAATTATTTTTGAATTTTTAATTGTACCATTTTGTCGGCATAGTTTACTTATATATCCGTGCAAAATTACAGCTTTCTAGCATTGATAGTCCCTGAGCAAAGCCGCGGACGGACAGACATACAGACATACAGACAGACAGACATGGCGAAACTATAAGGGTTCCGTTTTTGCCATTTTGGCTCCGGAACCCTAAAAAAGATAAGTATTTTCCAAACAAAGCACAGCTAGAAGTAATGTTGACTTGACACTTAGTTAAAAAAAAAGATTAATACAAAAAAATACAGAAGGACAACGACAAAGTTCCATTTTTGATTTTAACACACAGACTTCTAAAAATAGTATAATACCTACTTACATAACGAAATAGTAATAATCAGAATGGGCAAGTAACTAGCCGGGCCCTACGTGTCCGCAGACGCTCTGCAAAGTGTTTTCTTTCAATTTCATTCGACGGAATTCTATCAAAAGTAAAAATCAGAAGCAAATTTAGTTTACGAAACAACAATGTTGAAACACTTTCATAAAACTCTCATTTAACAAAAAATTCAGTCTTGTCAGTGTAGATTTATTTTCGGCTGGAATAAAGCATTTTTCTTTGCGCCAAGTCGAAGCTCGTCCGTTGAGTCGCGTCTTGTGAAAATATCACCCGTCCGGTATTACACACGACAATGCCATCTCACAGAATTACAAGTTACTACAAATGCACCTGCCACCGCATTTTGTGAGGGATGGCGCGGCGGGGCCGCTGCGGGCCGCGGCCCCAACGTCGTTTTCCCATGAACTATTTTTTCCTGTTCGTTTTCAGCCTCCGGCATTACGGGGGTTATTTGATAAACGGAGATTTGATGGAAAAATCCGTGGAAAAACGAAACCGGTCCCGCGATGTCGCTGAACATTTTATTTACATATTACCAGCAATAGGATTGCAAACGACATTCGAAGTTCGCTCTTTTTGTGTCAACCATTTCTTGATAATTTATCGTGACAGTTGACAAATGATATTATGACGAATAATAGAGAAAGAAGTAGAGCTACAGCAGTATGCGAGGGTTTGAGAATAGGACGCGGCTTTAGTCCCTACTAGCGACGATGAAACCGCCGTAAATAATAATGTAAGCTCAAGCTCATTTATGTGCAAAGTGTAGTAACAGTAATTAACTATTTCCGATATTGGCAACCGCGACCGCGACCAGAGCCCGCCATGCTTAACGTTTCGCATACAAAAACTGTCATTTGATGGCGATCGCGAGCATAAAAAACGTAAGGCAATACGGCCTCTGGTCGTGCAACCCACTGCGTATCTATTTGTTGTATAAGCAGAATAGAGCAGTGGGTCGCGCGCCCTGGTTGCGGTCGTGGGTTGCGGGTTGCGGGCGCCAACATCGTAATACCTATAGAGCGCGAAGCTTTCGTATTTCGAACTGTCGATTAATACTTCTGTTGTATAATTGTAAGAGTTAAAAAAAACGCCCAAGAGCGTGTCGGACACGCCCAAAGTAGGGTTCCGTAGCCATTACGAAACAATTAAGTAATAGTTTTCTACGGATTTCGTATTTTGTTCGGAGTATTCCAAGTTTAGGTATATTTTATACCTTAGGCTGCTATTTACTCTAATAATAAACTATAAACTCTAGAAACTCTAAATATAAACTACTAATAATAATAATTCTCAAGCAAACTTAGCCGTTATAGTTTTCTTTGAAATTTTGATGTACTTACTACCATCCTGATTTTTTTTTAATTTTTCCACCTACCGGTTTAGATTTTAAAGGGGGGGCGGAACGCTCGATTTTAATGCGAAAAATTTCACTTTTCAGTTGAATATTTCGTAAACAAAGCACTGAATCGAAAAATCGGTTTTAAAAGACCTATCCAACGATACCCCACACTACAGGGTTTTTTCAGTTCAGTTTTTTTTTGTGTTTCTTATTGTACCATTTTGTCGGCATAGTTTACATATTATATCCATGCAAAATTACAGCTTTCTAGCATTGACAGTCCCTGAGCAAAGCCACGGACGGACAGATAGACAGACAGACAGACATGGCGAAACTATAAGGGTTTGCGTTTTTGCCATTTTGGCTACGGAACCCTAAAAAACTAAGAAGGTTAATTCATTTACCTAACCGAAGACTTTATCGTGTTAAGTGTATGATCATAATGAACGAGTAATTAAAATGAGACGCCTTTTCTTCTTAAATGTCACATTTTTAAATGAAAACCACCGGTGAAACACAGACACAATTATTATAATAAAATACAGGGATCCCTTATGTATTATTACACGGCTCCACGGTTTGTAGATACCGTTACTGCTTACGTTACTAGCCTAGAGGTCTAGAGGCGACAGAGTACCTCGTCTCACTTTCCACGCCAGAACATAGCAGTGCTGTTCTAAGCACGATAGAGTTATTTGTGGTAACGACCAGGGAGAGCTTTGTACAAGATCTTACTATCTATAAATATTGTTCCTTTTTTCTACTCTTCCTTGTCATAATTTAGTCACAAGCGTACACAGCTTTCCTTATCAGTGTTAACTGCTCCACGCGTGAGTTGATTCACACAACAATAAGCTCAGTTAACGTCACCAGACAGCAGACACGTCCATTGTGAATCAACTCCGCGGGATATCTGATGAATGAGCTCAACCGAAACACAATTCCAGACAGACAAACAAAAACAGCTCGAACAACTTAATAATTATAAACACAATGGTCATCGAATCAAAGAGTTCCAAATACGTTAATACAAATACAAATATTTTAAAGAGATCGTGATGACAATGGCTAAACGACGTGGTTATATATAAACGTCTCTCAGCTTGCCCAGTGTTGCCAGTACAGATTTTTGTAAATCTGTGTAGCGATTTTGTGGATTGTTGTAAACTTGTGAATATTTTTATTTTTCTGGTTTTTTTAGTGCGGTATTTGAGTATTTTTATTTACGTTATAAATCAGTGCTTATTATTTACGTGGTATCGAATCGAAAATTCTGAAATTAATCTTTACACGAGAGCACAGAATCAGTAATAATATTACGAGAGTTCAATCAAATTAACCTAGGTATCTGCTGAAATAGTTTATATTTAATAAACTATAATAATTTTTATATTAATTTAACTATAACTTTACTAACAATAGATTGATAAGTTATTTGTATGTTTTTTTACTAACAAAGTGGATGTAATTGTCTGATTAAATTAATTAAATTATTACTTATTATAATTAGTATTTTTTTATGAAAATAGTCTGATATTTCGTACATTCCTCAATAGTTTCTATAGATTTAAATTTCGTAGATCTGTGGATTTTACCACAGCTCTGGCATCACTGTCAGACGCCCCCCTGCTTTGTAATATACGGCGCAGGTTAGCGCGGACGCTGTCGTCTCACAAATCGGGCCGAGATTTATCTGTTCGGGAATAACGGGAAACTACGGTCTGCGACAAATGTTACTCCTATTTTTTATAAGCTCTTTGTAAAAAAAAACCGTATTTCTTTTCACTGCGCTGTTGTACAGTCAAGGACTTTAATTCCTGACCCACTGCGGAACCTTTTCAAAGGAAAAGTCATTACGATTTTCTTTGTTAATTAATGCGATGTCAGTTATGACGTTCACTGTAAAATGGTTTCGTGGTGGGTGTGGGTCAGGGATTAAAGTCCTTGACATTGTGAAATTCAGTTCTTTGCAATGAGGTGCGTTAGTCATTATTAGCTGTGCAATAATAAAAAAGCTTTAATTTAAGATAAATAGTGGTACGCCACGAATATAATTTGCAGTTTATTACGTAATATTTTGTGTGGAGTGTTTTGCTGTGCAATTAGTAATTTTGATGTGAATTCGGATTTTTTTTTGATAATAAAGGACTGTTTTTGATGTGCGTTTAAATACTACCTTAAAAAAATGTACAATACTGTACAGTTTTCTCAAACACACGATATGATAAACGGTACCCAATGAACAGTGCAGTCTGATCGTTAGGATTTTTCGTAGCATCTGTAGGCCATAATTATCCCTTCGCAGTTTGGCTAACGGAGCTTTGAAGCAAAACTGTTTTGCCGTAGCTAGCAAGTGCTGGGGTCTGCGGCGTACAAACGTAATAACGAACTTGTGCATTCCTGAGCAAATACACTCGAGACTGAAACACGAACAATACGGCTGTTCAAAGCAATATGTACGCACTTTGATGCGGGAACTACGCGTTTACCTGAAAACCTTCAGCTTTAGCTTCAAATTAAAAAAATAAACTTTGACATTTTCTACGAGAAGAGGAAAGCCTGCATTCTGTTAAAAATACGTTTAATGTGATTTTCACATTCACCCATGAATCATCAAAATTTGAAGCAGAATTTACACTATTAGTGAATAAAATATTTTTACTAAACAACCAATGACAATAATTCATAAAAACAATTTAACAAAAAAAAGAACTTACAGCTCGGCTCGGTGCCAATGTACTTATAAATTATACGTATAACGTGCTGCACCAATTTTCCTAACGCACTTACGATTATTAGTTAGAAAGAGACAAATACCGAGGGGCCTGTAAATGCGTAGGCTATTTTTCACACCTTTCAAAAGACCCTTATTACCGCGCGGGGAATACCGGCGGCGCTCCGAGCCGCGCGCCGCGCTGTAACTCAAGCTTTAATGCCAGAGGTTGCATTTCAATAAGTTGGGCCCCATCCAATCACTTAGCGGCAAAGTTAACTTCCAAGGAAGTCTACAATTCTACAAATCACACTCTAAATTTAATATACAACGGTGTTTGATTGAAGCACTTGGCAACTCGCGCCCCGGATTCTGCGGGAGGTTTATCACCGCGGCCGGCATTTACACCGCCCCACTAGAAACGTATTGCAGTTTTGTTAGAGTTGGTGTGAACGACGTACTCGGGGAAATATCGGAGGGTCAAGCCTCATGCATTTTATACGCGAGCGGCCACTAGTCGCCGATTTGGTCGCCCTGCGCCTGTCTGAGCGAGCGGAATAACTCTTTATGAATACTTGATGCGGTATGTTTTTAGTTAAATTTAGACGCAACACCCGGATCAAAAATGTACGTACACTGTACAATCTATTCCGTGCTCGTAAAACTTGTTTCAGAAAATGAATTTCTGACACGTTTCTTGCGGCGTATTCTTTTCGGCAATTATAGTCTTTCCGAAAGCGCTGGTATTTAGTATAGAAAAGTGATTCGTTAAAGAGCTTTTGCGCCTAAGTACATGTAAAATAAACGTATCTATTTTGTTACCGGCTAATACTTTACATTAGTAGAAGGATCTGACTGACTGAGATCTATCAAAGCTTTAGAATGCTTGCGGGTGGTAGGACCTTGTACAAGGTTAGTCCGGATCACCACCACCATTTTACTGACGAATCCTGTTACCAAGCAGCAGTCTGCGCTGTTATGTTACGGCGTACGGCGTCGAGACTAAGATAGCTTGTGAAATTACTGGTGCATGAGGTAAGAGAAGGCACCAAGCTGGCAACGCCTCTGATGCAAGGTTGCATCCTGATCACTAGGTGACCCACTTGCTCTTTTTTGATTATTAAGTATTTCAGTATATTATATTTAATAACATCGTGTCGAATGTGGATTTCGGCTAAAGTGATTAGTCGATTCAGTATGTCTTCATTTCGTTCGTTTCCGCTCACCTCGACAGTAGCACACCCTAAGTAAGGACAGGGCCGAGTGCTCCACCTGACCTGAAGACGCCGCTCATTGAGCGCGACACGCCAGGGGGTACGGTAGGGGGGGGGGGGGTTCGCGGGCCGCGGTTGACCCGCGATATAAAATGCAAAACAAAGTGGGTCGCTGACACACTACTCCAATGCGATGCAGTACACTAACCTAAATTTAATATTAATATCAATATTAACTAAAACGAAAGGCCAAAGGGTTCCAAAGGGTTCCCACTGAGAGAGCCGCCTAGCGAGGCAAGCGCAAGACACTTGATTTTATTCGACATTGGACTGAAAATGGCTTGCTCATTGTAAATCCGGTTTATTGCTGTATCTATATGCTTATGTCAGCGGCGGTCATACAGAAAATATAATAGTAACTAGCTGTTGCTCCCTTCTTCGTCTGCTAACTACAATTTTAAAAGATAAAAATATCCTATGTCCTATACCAAGTTTTATTATAATCCGTCAAACAAACAGACATACACATTCACATTATTACTATATTGATTTGGATTAAGATGCTAAAATTAACTTCCGCTAAAGATAAAGATAATTTATATGTCAAGCATGAGTTCCTATATACAATTGTTAAATTGAATATATAGATTTTCAATAATTTCATGTCCTGTCCTTCATGTCTTGCCTTTCAGCATACAAATTTATTACTTATGAATTTAAATAATTATACAATAAATAAAATCGGAGATAATTAAATTATACCTAATCAATATTACATTAATGTTTATGAATAATTTTACATTTAATACTAATAATAATCAGTGTAACATTTTGAAAACAAAACAAAGAAAACTTTAAGTAACTTTAAGTAAAGAAACTTTAGCGACGTTCAAACTACGCTGTCCTACTAACGTGAAGTTTTTTTTTTCAACAAAAGCGTCTATTTTAATAAGCTAAGTACACAAATGTGGACAATACGGCAATACCTTTTTTATACTAACTTGTCAAATAGAGAAAATACGAAAGAAACAAAAAAAGGACCACAGCGAACTTCCGTCGCAGCAGAAATATCGAAATCATGCCTGAAAATCGCCGGTTCGATTAGGCCCTGTCTGCACTGGGAATTTCCACCGTGCGGTTTTTTTCTCGGAATTCTGTAACACATTGAATCTTATACGAGTATCCGCACTAGCGGTAAAAAAATCGCAAAGAAATTATATGTAAAGCACGGAATATAATTCGCGCGAATAAATATCGCGCGGTGAAAATTCGCAGTGCGGCTCTCCGCTCTAGCCCTTACTGTATTTATCGTGCCCACTGCGGCGCGTATGAAAATAACACAGAACGTCGTCAAAGGCCTCCCCCGGGACGCGCGGCGTCGCGGCGTCGCACCCGCGTCAAAGTCAAAGTCGAAGCAGCTTTAAAAGCACGCGATTGGATCGCGCGGCCGACGGGACCGCGAGATTGCGGCGCGCGATATATTCGATGTGTACCTACATTGATTCGATCACGCGCGGGCCATTTACCGTCCATTCTGCGCTATAAACAGCGCACTCGCTCGCTAGCTGCTCAACGGGTGATTTGTACTCCTATTCAATAAATATTGAGTAATGTTCCTTTAAAACCTCTCAATTAGAAATCATCTGTGACAGTTTTCAATTTATTTCTAGCACGTGTGGTAGTGAAAAAACAAGGTTAAGTTAATACATAACCATTCTACTTACTCTGCGTCAGTGAAAGCGCGTTCGAAGCGCATTTACACAATGCTCGTAAAATCTTGCCAGTATTATTTATTATACATTACGAGTTACATACAAGTGATCTATCGAGCGCCACAACGTCATGTTACTGGCATGATTTCACTGACATCGTGTGAACTAAGCCCTTCAACGTTGATACATGTAACGTGCATGTAACCGCAGCGCAGTAAATAAACGGCAAGTCGCCGGGGGCGCGGCAGGGCGCCTCAACGCGGGCCCGCTATAAATAAACGCGGCTCGTCCAGCCTCATTTGCATGGCAGAGCGGCCCGCGGCGCGGCATAAATAAGCGGCCCTGACCGTGGCACAACACACACGAAGTACATATATATTATAGTGTTTAAAATGATTTGCTAAGTGAAGTTTTTTGAAGCATGCTTCATCTTTAAATTCAAAATAAAGATTTTTGCAAAAACAAGGTTTTTTTCTATACAAATGGTCTTAATGTCAGGTTCCATTCCTTGTTTTGTCGTACGTAGTATTTCCTTTTGTCTTAGTCCATGTCTTCGCTTACAAACAGGGTTGATTGTGGTTAAACGCATTCTTCATTTTTGTTGTTTTTTTTTTTCGATAGTCGTAGTCCAAAGAATCGAGGAACGGCAGCTTTAAATGTCGATCGGTATTAGACTTTGCACCATCTTCCAAATATGTGGTCTACCACCCTAAAGTTGATAATCGTTTGCATGTCATAAAACAATAATGCCAATTGACGTGTCTGTCAACTTGAAAGTTCGACTTTAGCGACATATTTGTTTGATAGGAACTTGTTAAAAAATTGATAGACCACTTAGCTGGCTGATGGTACATAATAATATTTATTTATTATTTATTTATTTATTTATTTCTAATAAACATTACATCTATCATTACAGTTACCCAATACGATAGAGTAGCAAGCTCCTTATATATGAATCCTCCTCCTTATATATATGTTACAAATACCCAAATCAACATGCACTTTCTATATTTTTCCAGAGGCTAGGAACACTTATGCATCCTAGGAGCGGTAATATTTTTTGGAATTTTGTTACAAAAGTGTTGCATCACAATGTTTGTGTGGACAAGCCAGTGTACCCTCTGCATTCCGCAAGCGGTCACGCGCGCGGCGTGGTCGCGTCTGCCGGGTATTGTAGGTACGGCCGAATCGTGAGAATGCCACAGAACAAATATTTAAGAAGAAATAGAAACGCCATCGTGTGTATCCCTTGCATGTAATTAGTCCGTACCGTGGCCGGTTTTAGAATAGGAAGAGCTCATAATCTTTCCGTAGGTGTTGAAAGGCAAGTGCCTGACGTGTGATCGCCTTGCTTCTCCGCTCTTCTTCCTCGCTCCGCGTTTTCGCTCGCTTGCCGGTTTTGTATGAATTTTTAAGCTAGTTACCAATTCGCTGTCCACTGAATAAGAGCAGAGATTTTATGCGATTCTATTGAAAGAAAGAAAGATTTATTTTGGCTTCATAAGTACCACCTAAAACTAAGACTAAAACTAGCACTTAAACTATGTTACTTGGTGACACGGCAGGATACCAAAAAGGGTCTCCACTCAGCATGTGTTGCCGCACATTATGTGCAGTAACGCTGGGTTTCTCATCATCATCATCATCAGCCTACAGCAGTCCACTGCTGGACATAGGCCTCTTCCATGGCGCGCCACAACACTCTGTCTTCAGCCCCTCGCATCCATCCGCCGCCAGCGATCCTCTTAAGGTCATCCATCCACCGTGCGTCAGGACGCCCTACACTACGTTTTCCCGTCCTGGGTTTCTGTGGAGCCCAAATTGGTGGATTTTTATCTCGCTCACTGCTCTGCTGCCTCGCTCCGCTCCAGTGGACAGGCAGCTTTACAGGCAGGCTTTATTTCTGTGTGGTGGGGCGGGCACGGCGCGGCGCGTGCGGCGCATCGCAAGCGGCTCGCGCGGGACGGCCGCGGCGCGACCAGCAATCATCTGGAAAAACACGGCTCACCACACTCGCTCTACGAGTATATAGCTCTACCGCGTCTGAGAGGGTTGAGGCACGTAGCGCGGTTACACCGTATGAGTACGTCAGCCATTACAGAACGTTTAACATCAAATATTCACTAGTCTATATATCGCCGTAGTTGTGACTTCTCATTTTTATACCTAAAAATAAATAAATAAATGAGTAAGTCACAAGGAATATGTCTGCTGAATTTCAGCGTAGCTCGAGTAATGTAAGCTGTATACTGTGTATTAGAGCTTCTGATACCGTGTCTGGATATTGAAAGCGATTTTTTTTTTGTGAACTCATGTAGATAAATTTATGAATAATTGATTGATACAGGCGTTACTATGCAGAGGTACCTGTACCTAAAGGGGAGCCGTATCAGTGAGAGCGGGAGGCCTTTTTGTTCAGCACGATGATGATGATGATGTATCAGTGAACTATAACTTTTTACTTTGTTCTTCCGCTAGTAGGTTTAGGTCATTATTCAACTGACTGTCGGAGTGTCCACATCCACTGATGATGCCTCGGAGGGAGGTGAAATCATAGAAAAGCGTCTGAATTATTATTTTTTCTGGTGGTAAGTACTTTTGGTTGTATTTTTATTTTTCAAGCGAAAGAAGGCCGGAAAAATACTTGACCCTAAAAGCATTGCAGCAACATGGTTTAGCTTTCCTCACAAATATTCTAGCTAATCGTATGCTGTCCTTGAGGCCCGAGCTACTTGCCCGGCCGTGCTGTAGGTACTCCGCTTGCGACCAACTACCCGCGTCCAGTGCTCTCCCGCCGCCGCGCCGCGCTGCTCATTACACTAAGTGTGTGTATTTACGGGGCTTAAATGTTAATGTTCCGTTTTAATCAATCAGCAGGGCCAGTAACTCCATTGGGGCGGTTCCCGGGTCTGCGGGTGTTGTGAATTCCGGGCCATTGGGCGTCATTGAATGAAGTAAAAACAGGTCAGCGTATTAGCAATGGAGAAACATTGTAATTATTGGATATTCTACACAATGATTGCTACACAAGTATTGCTGAGCCTTGAGTAAAAAGCTTTGTTGCTCTTGCGTATTAGGGCAGAGATATGGTCTCCGTGGCGCACCACACCAAAAGATAAATAAGAAATTAACTGTCTGCACAACTCCTGGAGGGCTACTACGAAACTCGAAACTCGAAGTTCGTGTCGTGCGGTCCCTCTGACACTTATACTATTTAATACGAGAGCGAGAGGGACCGCACTACTACACGAACTTCGAGTTTCGTAGTAGCCCTGCTGACTATGACAAATCTATCTCCCGGCAGATTTTGGGGATGGCAATAATTAATATTATGGCGTTGATGATATGGGATGATATTATTATAAATATGTCATTTGCGCTATTTCAGGATATTTTTTACGTATAATCTTGGAAAATGGGTTAAGATAGGTAGGTTAAAAACAGATTTGTGACATATGAAAATTGTGGAAATCGATAAGCTGCGGAACGCCTGGTCAAAGAGGATCTGAGCGCCATATATCAGTGGTCGCTAAAAAACGCACTTGTACTGAATCCATCCAAGACAAAGTATATGATACTGGGCACAAAAGATCAGTGCAAGAAACTTAAGGAAATGGATCCAGGGATAGAACTGGATCAGGAATCTATTGAAAGAGTTGATGTAGCCAGAAACTTAGGTCTTGTGATGGATAGCGAGTTGCGTTATGTCGAACACGTAAACTTAAAAATAAGAAGTGCCTTCTACAGACTGAGAGTCCTCTACTCTCTGAGACAGTATTTGTCCGAAGAGGTGCGTAAGTTACTAGTTGAGGCCTTGGTTCTCTCTCAGTTCAACTACTGTGATACGGTGTACGGGCCTCGACTCTTGGCAAAGTCGGCGCGAGCTATTCAGCGTGTTCAAAATGCGTGCATGAGATTTTGCTTTGGGGTGCCCAGGCGCGCGCACGTTACGCCTTACTTGAACGAGAGACAGATACTGAATATGTCGGCCCGACGGGATTTGCACCTGACGACTCAGGTGCATAAAATAATATATACACAACGACCGCAATACTTGTATGACAAGTTTACGTGGCCTAGGGCGGGACGCGACCGGGGTGTCCGGAGCATGCACGCCAACAAAGTTATCATCCCTAAACATAGGTCCGTGGGGTTTAGAGGAAGTTTTCGTTTCCGTGCCTCTAAGATATGGAATGATCTTCCTCCCCCGCTGCGAACCAACATGTCTTTCCCAGTTTTCAAGGAAAAAATTAGGAGGATGCTAATTTCAGTGCAAATTGGAACCTAGATGGAAATGGATGCTACCCCAAAAAATCCACAAGAACCCGCTAGGAATGTCTCTTAGAACAGAATTGCCAGATCTCCCATTTTTCTTCTTTTTTAAACCTCCCTTACGTGTTTTTTTTTTTTTTTAATGGTTTGTTTTTTTTTGTTTTATATATATAAATACTTTTGTGTGTTTACCCTTCCCGTACTGTGTTAAACGTGCCGCGAGACGGGCGCAGGCTGAAAATCAGCGCCGCCGGTTGTCGACCGGCAGCATGTGAATGCTGAGCCTGAGCCTATTGCCACATATTTGTAACGTGTCGGTTGTTTTTTATTTTTGTATTTTGTTATGTTCAGTGTATTTTTTTTTTTGTGGCAATAAATGTCTTTTTATTTTTATTTATTTATTTATTTAAAAAAACCACTGCGATACAACTTCAGCATTGAAACTATGTGTGCGCTACATTGAGTTGTGGTATTCATTACTTAATGGAACTTGGGTAATTTAATGATTAAAAAATGTACACTATATTGTGTGAAGTATCAAATAAAAAAATAAAAAAACAGAATAGTTTTCAAGAAAGAGAAAGATATTTGTGGTTTAAGTAATTTGGGTGGGAGGAGGTGACAGAATTTAAGGCGCTGTACGTAGTGAAAACTACAATTTTAGAAAATATTTAAAATATACTTACACAATACTTACAACTGCAATTTTTTTATATGTATATTTTCAAAAATGTTTCCTTATTTGTATTGTTTTTTTTTTTTTTTTTTTTTATTTATATATTCAAATTACAACTTAGGTACTACACATTATATATTCTCGCCAAACTGCTACGTTTGATGGCGAGACGCGCTCAGTTTTCATGCACTTCTATCCTATCAAACTTATCCTATAATATAAACTAGGTAGGTAGGTACTTAGCAGATTCGCAATGGCAGGTATTTACATAGAAGGTATACATTCAAGGCAAGTCTAGAAGATATTCTTTGAGTCTGATCTTTAACATAGATTTACTTAGTTTAGGACTTTGTCTTAATAAGCTAATTTTATTAAATAATTTTGGTACCAGGTACTGTGAACATCTTTTACCATAATAGTTTTTCATTTTTGGCTGTACGAGCTTTTTCTCTCTTACACTCCTTGTGTTATATTTGTTACTAATTAATAATTTGTACATATCACTGTAATAATGCTCTAATCCTAAAAGGTATGTGACTTTTTTATCTATGGGTAGAATTTTACATAAGGAAAATAGTTTATCATAGTCTTTTTCGCAGTCTTTCTTAATCCTTTTACTAACTAAAAATTTTATCAGTCTTTTTTGTAAGTTTCTTATATCTGTTATATATGTTTTGAATGTTCTCCCATACACAACCAGACCATAGCTAATAAGTGAGTCGGCAAGAGCATAGTAGACAACCATTAGTGTTCTTTTACTCAATATTCTGTTTAATTGGTAGAATTTGCCTAGCACAGATCTTAATCTATTGCACACATCGTTAATATGCGGTTTCCAGTTAAAATGTCTGTCAATGTTTAAACCTAAATATCTGAATGTTTCCACATATTTTAATTCAGCACAACTACAATTATTTTTGTCTGCATGTAGGCAGTCGTATGTATGCCCTATTATATCCAAATTATCTTTAGTCACCTTTTTTGCAACCTGGTTATACGGCGAGTGAATGTGCATGCATTTGGTTTTTTCGAAGTTTAAAATAATTCCATTATCATGTGCCCACTTAGTGATATTCTCGAAGTCCTCTTGCATGCACCTTCGCACCTCCGTTATATCCTTCGCAGCATACACTAGACACATGTCATCAGCGTACATGAATACTCGGCACCATTTCACCACATTTGAGACACTGTTGACATGCATCACATACCCCACGGGACCATAAACGGATCCGGTCGGCACTCCAAGCTCCACCGCCGCCTCTTTCCCCGTCTCCCCCGCGATGCTCGTGCGTATTTTCCTGCCCGTCAGGAAGCTTTTAAACCACTTGTTCGTGGGGCCACGGATTCCACATTCATCCATTGCCTGTAGTAAAATATCGTGATCCAAAGTATCGAAGGCCTTTTTATAGTCTATGAATAGAGCTATCAGCTGTTGACCCGAGTCTAAGCACTTGTTTACATGGTCGGCAAACCCCGTTAGAGCCGAGACAGTGCTGCGACCTTTACGAAAACCGTGTTGCGAATCTGAAAGTATATTATGACGCTCTAAGAATCCACTGATTTGACCGACAATAACTTTTTCTACGATTTTATCTACAACAGACAAAATAGCGATAGGTCTATAATTTGCGTAATCTAGATGATTCCCAGACTTAAATATTGGCCGTATAATTGCACTCTTTAGCACGTCAGGATAAACACCACGAGTGAGACTATCGTTAATTAGTTTAGCTATAATAGGGCATACCCAACCGCGCAGATATTTAAGGTCTTTTACCCGTATACCATCTAGCCCCGGTGCTTTTTCATTCGACAACTCATTTATGATTTTTTCTACATCTGCTGCGCTGACCGCTCTGTATCTAAAGCTTACATCACACGGTTTCACATATTTATGTCTATCTAAAAATTTTACATCACAAACATGTTTTATTTCCCTTATTTCTTGTGTGAACGTGTTCGAGAAATTTGTACATATCCGACTAATACTTTCTGTTTTTCCCAAGTATCTTAATATAACATCATCTAAGTTAGCTTTACTTCTGCCCAGCCATGAATTAATATTTGCCCATATTTTTCTAAAATCTCCGTTACATTTTAATATTTCCGACTTTCTATATTTATCTTTTGCCTCATTTACTAATTTATTTACCTTATTTCTAAACTTTGTATATTCTAGCCTTTTGTTCATATTCTTGGGCTGTGACTTCCATACTCTAAATAAATAGTCCCTACGTAATAACATTAAATGCAACTCTTTGTCTATCCAATGCTGTTTATTTCTTTTACTGTTTATATTATTTTTTACAACAATTGTACTTTCTTTATAAAAGTTGTTAAATACTTTACATAAATTTCGATACATCGTAAGCGGGCATGTGATACTAAGAAATGACGACCAATCATACGCGTCAAATTTTTGCTTTAAGAGTTTTTCGCTAATAACTTCTCGCGCACTATCAATATGGTTTAGTTTTGTGTTATCACTTACGCACATGTCCAGTACTATACCGACAGCATGGTGGTCGGAGACGTGCGCCTCAAGTACGTAGGACCGTAGGCCGCCGATGTTTCGTCCCGCTCGCACCCACACATGGTCCAAGCATGACGCGTCGAGCCGCCCGTCCACAATCGCCTCGCGCGTTATCTCCGTGCTCGGTATTGCACACTGCAGGCCGGAACCACACAGGGTGTCTTTATATTTCGTGGTAGTAGGATTAATCACATCACCCAATAAATCGATGTTTGTGTCTCCGATCACAATAATGCTATCCGCTGCTGGTATAAGTCCTAAAACGTTGTCTAGTTGTTCCATGAACGATATTTTATTTTTACTAGGGGGTCTGTATATAGCGATTACATGCAGAGCATTTTTTCCCATTTTTAGTTGGCCATGAAGCATTTCTACCGCGTCCATATTTAATTTTTGTGCGTTGAAATGATGTCTTTCTTTTACATATATTAATATGCCTCCGCCCCTTTCAGTCTCTCTTGTTCGTATATATGAATTATATCCAGGTATGTTGTAAAAAGATAGCTCCTCCATTTTAATATTTATTTCGCTTAATACTATTATGTTTATCTTATACTGGTTTTCTTCTAATATCACCAAGAGTTCATTGAAGTGTTTCCGCAATGACCTAATATTCAAATGAATAATGTGAATGCACTCCTTTTGGCATAAATCCTTACTTAATGATTTCATGTTATAATACCTTCTGTAATCAAAATCAGTAGAAAACACTTCAGCTCGATCGAACATTATAATATTAATACAAAATGACCCAGTGTGTCCCGACGCGCCAAATGCACAAGGTAATCAATCAATTGCATTCGTCAATCCTCTTTAAATCAACTTCCGATCTTATGTTATAGATTTTTTTTTCTTCGCTGTTTTTCTTCACCAGAATATTACCATTTTGTACCCAAATATATTGAAAACCTTTCGATTTTAGTGAAGTTCTCACTGTCCACAGCAGTTGGCGTTTGTACCGCGGCAAGTCTTCATTGATAAATATTTGCTTATCGCTTCCATTGCTGTAGATTTTATTGTTGGTTAATTTACTTTGCTTTCTTATTTGCAGCCAGCTATCGCGAGCTGTTTTGGATCGAAGTTTAACCAAAACAATTTTAGGTTTAGTAATGTCCGGTTTTTCTTGTCCTACCCTTTGCGCGTCGTCCACATCCTTTGGATTTAGATTTAATTTCTGTGCGAGTTCTTGTACAATTGATTTTGTGTTTTCATTACTTTGTGTGTCTAGTCCGTGAATCTCCAAGTTTTTTTCTTTCTCTCGAGTCTCCAGCTCCTGCACCCTTTCCTCTAGGGCTTTATTGCATTTCTCTAAATATATATTTTTATTTTCTAACGATTTACCTTTATATCCTTTTCATCATATCCATCTATCGACCTATTCAGTCTAAATGTCTATCCATTACCTACGTTACAAATGAAACTGTGGGCATGAAGAGGCATAAATAATTTGTTTATTACCAAGACTATTCATATTAAACGAAGATTTTTTTAATTAAACCAAAAAAATGTGTAATAATAATTTTAAGGAAAAATCCGGAATTTACATTAACCAGAATACGGATACAAACAGAATAAGGCCGTCAACGGGCTGCGTGACAGACGCGCGAGGCGCCCCGCATTCGCCTCCACCGCGTCGTCTGCTTCACCCCCTCAAATACCGAAAATTCTTCTATAAGCGCGCCTGAAAAAATAGTGTTACGGCGGTGGGTTAGGTGGTAAACTTTGATCATGCTTTTCGACCCGTTGGAGGCGTTTTCAGTAGGCTGGAATACGGTTTCAGGCCGTTTCAGAGGATGCTCTATCACATATGAATTTATCACAATTTCACCCAAGTTACCGTTGTTTTCAGGCGCCTGAAACATGTTTTCAGTCCGTTTCAGGCCACCCTCTATCCGATGACACCGATTCACCGGGGGTATATAAGCCGGGTGAGGTTGCGGCGGAGGAGAGTTTCGAATGCGATACCGAGCGATAAACATCGAAGAGAATCAAAGCGACTTGTAAGTGAGTTTTAGAGTGCGAAATTACTGTGAACTGTTTTTAAGTGTTTTGTAAAGTTAAGTAACAGTGTGAAAATAAATCCTACTCTTATTTATTCATCGGTGTTAAAAGTGCTTTTCAATCACGAACCCACCCCACGAACGTAACAATATATTATTATTAAATTATTTTATCGTACGGATCGCTCTCTCTCCATGTCCATGTCCGGTTTTTTATAACTGCATCGCTGCAAAAAGCACCACACGCTGCGGCTCTTAATGCCAGTCAGCGCCCTCTGTCGCATGCCGTTAAAAGCCTCACTTCGCTGTCGCTGCAAGTGCTATAATGCCATCGACGTAGTGACCCAATCAAATTCGAGCGTTGATCGAGCGGCCTGTTGCCATTGCCTGTGTGCAGTTTAATACATCAGTGCCTGTGTGTATCATTTACCTCGTGGCCAATGTTTGACATATTTTTGAAAACAACACTCAAAAGAGTAAAAAAATCGGACAAGTGCGAATTGGACTCGTATATATCGAGAGTTTACGACTAATAAACCGTGTCTATAATTTCCAGTTTTGACAGAGCCCTGTTCTAAGAAAAATCTATGCAGAGGGTATTCTATGTTTGTTGGCCCCTTCCCTTCCTAATCCTTTTAATCCCTAATTTAATTCAATTTGCATAAAAAAAAATTTTTGGTCCGCAATCGTGTATCTGACCCACGCTTAGCCGGTTTTATAAAAAGAGGACGAAGATTCACGACAAAGTTTTAATCTGCGACGAATTCGCGGTCAAATCTAGCGCGACACAATTTTCTTGTAACTAGAGGTACGAGTATACTGTCTTGTAAATACAAGAGGTAGGTCTCCTTAGAGTAAAACATTATGGTTCGTGTAGAAAATATTGGATGGGGAGAGCGTCGCGCGTCGCGATAAATCAAGCCGGCGAGAACGGGACTGCCGCTCGGGCGGCCACCCGCTCTGTGATTAAGTGTATCCATGTCTATTCTAGCATTACACTACGAGGATGTGTGGATAGTGTGATAGTTAAGGCGTTGCGATGTTGCCGACCGCGACCGCGGCCGAGCCGCGCGACCCACGGCTTGTAAGAATTAATATAGCATTGATGGAAATAATCAGATAGGGAGAAAGTCGGCGTCGCGTCGTATCAAGAGGTCCAGAGGATGGTTCAAAGGAGGAATGTGTGGAAGATACTCCACTGACAAGAGTATAACTCTTAACTTAAGTTAAAGAAGAGAAGATGGAAATGATCACGTTGCGCGACTAAGTTGATACTAGGTCTCGTCGCAGTCGCAAACATCTAAATGACATCTTTAAGTACTGTAGTAGCCTCCGAGGTAGAGCAGATAAGTAATCAAGTGTAAAAGTAATATATAACCTTTTTATGATTTGGATGAAATTTGCTTTAAGGGGTTGAAATAGGGAGTGAAAGTTTATATGGAGGAAGTTCGTCGCTGTCGAAAATAAAACCATGAAACTTGGCATTTAGACACTTAATAAGAAATAAGTCGTTATTTGTTTGAGCTTTTTTTGAAAATTCGACCTGTGAGGGGATGAAATAAGGGATGAAAGTTCATATGGAAGGTCGTCATCATCGAAGATAAATCGATGTTTTTTTATGAAACTTGGCATTTGGGCACGTGATAAGAGATAAACAGATATTTTTTCGCCCGTTTTTAAAATTCTTCCTGTGTGGGGGTGAAATAGGGGATGAAAGTTTATACGAAGGTCGACATTGTCGAAGATAAATCAATGGTTCTTTATGAAACTTGGCATTTGGGCACTTTGAAAAATAAATAAGTAGGTATTCTTTCAAGGGTTTTTGAAAATTTTACCTGCGAGGGGCTGAAATAGGAGATGAAAATTTATATGGAACGTCGTCATTATCACAGATAAATCGATGAATCTTTGTGGTAGGTATTCGATAGAGACTAAAAAAAAACGGTTAAATTCGACTCGAACTCGCGCATCAAGGGTTCCGTGCATAGGTATTTATGAATATCCAGTGTTAACAGAGCCTATTCTAAGCTCATAAGCAAAATGTACGCAATGTGGGGTCATTTTAGATGGCTTATTGACATAGACAGTCAGACATGAAAAATTATGATTTTCAGATTTTTCTTACTTTATTTGCTATAAGGGGAATAAAATTTGCTATAAGAGCTACCTTTATACAAAATTTGAAGTTTCTAGGACAGCCGGAAGTACCCTATAACTTTTTCTGTTTAGGCGATTTGTATGGAAACACCTTTTTAATGACTGTAGCTTTTGATTGCGTTAACTTAGAAGTTCGATTTTTTCACAGCTTCCGGGACTATTGACCTGAGTTTAGGGTTTAATTTCAACTCGATACATACTCCGCACGTTTACGGGATAAAGCGACAAGACAGACCGACGGACGGACAGCAAGGTGATTCTACAAGGGATCCATTTTTTCCTTTTGAGGTACGGAACCCTAAAAACCATTTGTTCCAGCTCTTTTCAAATTTCGACATTTTTCATACTTGAAAATATGGGGATGAAAGTTTGTAAGGAATTCGAAACAAATTGACTATAAGTATGTGGCGACACCCCTGCCACATATTGTGTGATCAGCATTTTAGCTAACCACGCGGGGCCCGCGGCCAACGGACGCCAGTCGGTACACAACCACCTTACTTGCCACGCGCCTACCAACGCGCCCCGACTCCCGCCTGGTTAGCCCGCCTTCTGAACTTTTCTTATAACATACATGTGTGTTATTAAAGAATATTAGCTACCTACTTTGTGCATCTCTTCCATCCCAGTACACAACCCGAACTATAGACTTTACCAGCAAAAGGTAGTTACAGTGGTGACCCCGTTTTCGAACACGTGCTAACTATATTCGTTTGTGAGCTAACCAGGCGGTTAAATTCAGTGAAACCACAAAGTGACCTCAGAAGTAAAAGCCTCAACAGTCGAGCAGTCAGACCACCGAACTGCTATCTGATAGCGGCAAAAGCAAGATAGCACCGTTCCGGACCAATCTTACACATACACATAGCGTTACATCAGCAAATATTTCCGCCGAACGTCGTCTCATCCTCTCATCCATCTTGAAGCCATCACAACCGCCAAAGCGTGTGGTTAAAGGATGTTATATATGGCCGCCGGACATCGTGTCATTTGAAATCCATCTTGAAGCCATCACAGCCGCCAAAGCGTGTGGTTAGAGGATCTTCATTGCACCGTCGAGTGTCGTCGCAGGGAGTCATGCCATTACACGCAGAGGTCGCTCATGAAGTCATTACAGCCGCAAAGGCGTATGGCATGAAGACTTTCTCGTCAGAGCATGATCAAGCGGGACCTACAAGCGCCGCATTCCAGCCCAGTCACGTTGCATAGCAGTGGAGCAGCGTCAGCGCGGGCACAGAGCGATCATATTACAAACGTCGTAAACATGAGCGCAGCGTCGATTTATTTGCATCAGCATTACCGTAACAATATAAGAGTACAGTCAGTCATGAAAAGAGGTTACAAGTTGTCAATTGTTTTTATTTTTGGCTAAGTTTTTTTTTTGTATATACATTTTATTTTTCTCAAAGAAGGGGGGGAGTGATGTGGCGACACCCCTGCCACATATTGTGTGATCAGCATTTTAGCTAACCACGCGGGGCCCGCGGCCAACGGACGCCAGTCGGTACACAACCACCTTACTTGCCACGCGCCTACCAACGCGCCCCGACTCCCGCCTGGTTAGCCCGCCTTCTGAACTTTTCTTATAACATACATGTGTGTTATTAAAGAATATTAGCTACCTACTTTGTGCATCTCTTCCATCCCAGTACACAACCCGAACTATAGACTTTACCAGCAAAAGGTAGCTACAAGTATATTTATCGGAAATATGTGTAGCTATGCTTAGTAAGAATGCCGTCTTAATTATAATCCTACCCTCCTAACTTACAATAAAGGACGTAAGATGTCAAGACTCAAGAGCTCACTATGAAGAATTAGTCCTTTTGTGTTGGCAGGGTAGAATACACGTAGCATTGCTAAAATGTGGCTACCCGCAAAATATTTATGTTTTACCAAAGAATGGAAGAACAAAAAAAAATAGTTTAGATATAAAGCAATGTATTAAAATAGGTTATTTTCAGTAAACCGTAGAAGTTTCTATGTGCTATTATTGGCAGAATAGGTGCCCTAAATAAATTAAATACTTTCCAAAGTTACTACTTCACGCGGACGAAGTCGCGGGCAAAAGCTAGTGATATCTATAAAGGAGTTTGGTAGTCTAAAGTAATTAAAGTAAAAATCCCAGTAATTACGCATAATATTTTTAAACATAATAAGTTCGAAAATAAATAAAGTACCATTTCTTGATTAGTGTAAGTAATGGTACATATAAAATCGGTAAATGGTAAAACAATATAATTATATTGGGCATAAAAAGGGGGAACGGGAAGGCGAAGTCTCTGAGTGCGGAGCCCCCGCATTAAAAAACAAACCATAATCTACATGTCATGTCCCCGCGTTATAAAATAACTGCCACCCACTACTAATTAGGTTACAGTTTCCAGAGTAGTATGGCTTAGGTTAGTAAGCTTAGGTAATAAAAAGCTTTAGTAAATAACTTTCTGCGTAACTAATTTATGCGTAAAGCCCATTCGGCTTACTTTCGTTATGCGTAAAAGAATTCAACGTAATATAATTATACGAAAACAGTTTCGGCACAAATAAATACTGTAACTGTAAACAGATTATTTTTATCTATAAAAATGAATCTTAAAATGCGTTGCTAAGCGCAAAACTCGGGAACGACTGGTCCGATTTCGCTAACTCTTTTTTTGTTGTGTTTGTTACTGTCAGAAGAAGGTTTTTATGGAAGAAAATACAGAAAAAATACAACGGGGGCGAAGCCGCGGGCAACAGATAATGCAAAATAGAATTATGACAAAAAAATATGCGTAAACAAGGGGAACCACTTTATTTACCTAATGAGTTGTGTAATGTTAAGCCCGAGCGTATCTTGGGACCATTATCTTTCATGTTTTTACCGGGGCACCTTTTGAAAGTTACTCGGAGATAGCATTTTCTCAATACCAGAGGCAACATACAGCCGTCGCTCGCCGTGTTTAATATCTAATATTTAATATATAAGTAGCCAATGTTTGTATCCAGACGTCAAGCTATATACATACCGAATTTCATCAAAATCCGTCCAGGCGTTTCAGCTTGAAGGAAACATCCGTCCACCTCGTTGGTGGACGTTCTACGTTGCGCTTGCCAATCCACGGTCTTCATTCGAACTGGCTTACTCATTGCCACTTCAACGAGCTAATTCGCTTGGCTGTTGGTGACCCTTGTCCTCCTCATGTCTGATTTTATCTTCAATAGAACTTCAATTGACAGGGACTATAAAGTGCATGAACACTTGAACACTACCAATGATTGGCACTTCGTCTGTAGTCGTGCTTTCTGAATCCACCCGATGGCTAAACATTATTCGGCACGTCTGCATTCGGCACGGCTATCTCGCCACTCCGCCACCGGCCCTCGTTACCAGTTCATTATTCCTTCGAGCTCCATTGATAATTTAATTATAATAAGCAGACATAAGTCGAGGCTTAATATTCCCGCGCGAGAGGATATTTTTATGTAAATGTACACAAATTGCGGCAATGAGAGCGGAGATGGGTTCTTGGAAACAAGAATATTTTTGCTCATTATATTCGCTCGTATTTATCGTAGATGGCTAGACTGAGTGTACAAATTTTTGGAGTTAACAAAAGTTAGTTTATAACTTTTACAGCAATACACTAAGTCATAAAATTTGATTTGTGTCCAGACAATACTAGTCTTTACAACAAAATCCGAAATCAATTTTCAGTTTGTTGTAGTAATAATATAATAATACCGACCGACCACCGTTTGACGACCGGATGGCCAAGTGGATAGAGAACGTGACTACGAAGCTTGAGGTCCCCGGTTCGATTCCCGGCTGGAGCAGATATTTGCATGAATAATACGAATGTTTGTTCTCAGGTCTTGGATGATTAATATGTTTCACGTGGGCAGTAAAGAACAAACTTTTATTTAATACAAATCCATACTAATTTATAAATGCGAAAGCGTGCGTGTTTGTATGTTTGTCCGTCTTTCACGTCGAAATGGAGTTATGGATCGACAAGATTTTTGGCATAGAGATAGTTTATGGGTCAGAGATTGTCGTTTCAAAGTGTAAATATCTCAAAAACAGCTGAACAGATTTTAATGAAACATAGCTTAAAAACCATCAAGGAAACTCGCTCATGTAACAAACTGGAAAGCCTAGTTTGAGAGCTTCGATACCACAGACAGATAGACAGACTGTTCGACAGACATTGGAGTCAAACTTAGGTATAACACCTTTTTTGAATTAGGCGTTAAAAAACAAAGAAATTTGTAAACGACATCTCGCTATATATGGTATAATAAGTGGGTGTGTTTGATTGAATAAAATACTTAGACAGTTAAATTAGACATCGTTGAATACATAATTTAGTGCGCTGAAGCGAAGCGCGTCCCCCGATACAATCCGCACACCCAGTCGCCGCTTGGTCAGCGAACAACTGCAACGTAGTACACGAGGGCCCTCAGCCCCGCATTAGCACGTTCGATAAGGTTCCATCCCCGGCGGAGACGCCGCCACTTGCGACCTTGCCGCTCTCGGTGGGCCCTCGACGTGAGATCCGTGTCCTCGACACGCCGCGATCCGAGGGGCTGCTCTCACTAATTATACCAACCGCTAACACTAACAGTCCAAATTCAACTCTATTTCTTGGTAATACGGCTTTGCTTCTTGATAACTTGTGTAGGAGTGTGTTAGATCTTCAATACGAATACGACAGCGGCTTAAAGTCCAAGCGCTGGAAATGGATTGAAATCCCACTAATTTTATAAATGGGAATGTTTGTAAGTTACCTCTTCACGTCTAAACAGCTGAAATATTTTAGATAAAAATTCGATATACAGATAGTTTTAGTCCCGGAGAAGATCATAGGATAGTTTTTATCCCGGAAAATTTGCACAGTTCCCGCGGGAGAACGATAAACGAATTCTACGGGGACGGAGTCGCGGGCAACAGCCTAGTATTTTAATAGAGTCCTAGTGGCCTAGTCGTTTCACCTATAGTCTCTCAAGTAGAGGATCGTGTATTCAAATCCTGGCTTGCACCTCTGAGCTTTTCGGAATTTACGTGCCAAATTACATTTGATTCACCACGAGCTTTACTGTGAAGGAACATAATGGCGAAGATTCGAATCTGCAATCCCGCGAGGGAACTACGTTAGTTCTCTCATTCTGAGAGGTGCCCTGCAGTGGTACAGTAACCTAATTATATCTATCACAAAAATATCTGACACGTCTTACCGGCCCTAGAAATAGAGTCGTATCAGATATTTACGCACGCCTTTTTGCAGTAAAAGAGCACAAGTAGGTTCACTACGGACAAAAGTAGATCGCGCGGCTTAAATGTGTGCGCGCTGGTTGGCGCCGGTACGCACGCACCCGCCGCACGCACACATTGATAATTTAAGGAGGATTAAATTTTCTTTAGTCAAGGCTGCGCTGCCGTCGGCGCCGTGCGTTTCGACTTTAGCTCGCTCGTCTTGCGCTCGCTTCGCGAGATGATCACCTTTTGCGTTCGCGTACTCGTACTTACGTATTTTTTGTATTAGGTATAGTTGTAAATTAGTAGTATATAAGTATAGTGTGATAATTTCGTGCAAGGAAACATAAAATAATAATAGATACCTACCTACCTATAAACAATATAGTTATAGTATTATGTGTAGGAAACATGAGTAGTATGTACACAGTCGCCATCACCACTTCGGCGAATTTATAAACAATATTTTTATATTTAGTATAATAATAATAATAGGGCGGCAAAGAATCTTTATTCTCTAGACAAGTCTAAGTTAACTTTCATACTAAAATTATTTGCCGGTAGGTAATCAATTAATCTAAAATAGACATCGACAACCCTAAGCTCTGCGCCGGAGTAGGCAGTTAAGTCTCCTAAAGGGTCGGAGTGTGCGTACTTGTTCTCTTTTACTATGCTTTGTTGTGTTAGATATTGGTTATAGCGTGACTGTATGGATATATCGGTAGAGATGATGACGAATAGACTAAAGATGCGTGGTGATGATAGAATCACCGATAATTATTGAGTCACTTCGGAAATCATTCGACATGGCGCTTGACAACCGCTACATCCATCTACCAAGCGGTCTATTGCTGACGAAAATATTCACACTACAGATGTAGCTTGTACAATGTTTCTATCCTCAAAGAGCTTCATATTAAAGATCGGCATCGTCGACTGTGCAATTACGAATACTGAAGTTCTTTGGTCACATCTCCAGGAATGAGAACTCAATGGAGAGATTGGTGGTTCAGGGGCAGGTGGAAGGCAAGAGGGCACGTCCAACCATGGTCAACCATGGTCCAGTGTACTCGCAACGCCTCTAACCGACAGAAATGGAAGCACATTGCTAAGAGGGCTGTCCTGGAAAAAGTCCACGACCCACCGAACATCACTCCGTGTGCGCAACCTCGACCACTGACAAGAGTGTCCCACTAAGAAGAAGAAGGAGACAGATGTAGTGCAAAATGGTTTTCCATCGGGAAATTCGGATTTCTATCTAAATATGTCAATGATACCTGTGGGGAAGCGTTCTATCTATTGCATAGTGACGAAACACTGACAGATAGTAGTTGATATATAACATTTTCTATGTGAAACCGGAGAGTATCCCAGAATACAGTGGCTGTGCAAGAGACTGCCGCGAAGACTTTTGTAGCTTTTGTACTGTCTACGCAAAACAAAACCTTTTCCATTTATTGCAAACAAGAGGGTCGCTCCGCTACTGCTAAATCGAGTACGAATTGTGAAAGTAGTAACAATACAATCGCGCTTGATAAGGAAGGCGCTATCTCGCGGCTTTGTCCCGCGGAGCTCCTCGCATTGTCTGTACTCCTGGTGTCCTCTTTGCATGCGGAACAAAACAAGTACAGTCGGTACTAAATGTTCTGGGTTTAAAACTTCTCTAGCATAACGTTGCGAGCCCGAAAATCTATGTAAATAAAAGTTTATTAAAGAAAACTAAGTGTATGTTCACGCGTTAATTTGTCCTTGTCAGTGACGTGTAACGCGAGAGATCTACGACTTACGGGGAATTCCCCATAGATATATAAAAAATAAAATAAATTGAACTTTATTTCAGACGATATTTACTTCACTTTAAAATAATTAATGTAGGATAACCATGTATCCGATAGTTTATGGTTTCAATAACATACGAGTAATTCATTATGATTAATTAAACAATAGGGTAATTGCTTAAGCCCTCGCCTGTTGAATTCAATTTTAGCTAGTTATTATTATTTTTAAACTCTTAATCACCGAATGAAAATCACCGTGTATACTGTTACTTAAGTTTTAAGAACTGTTTCACTAGGTACTCATTGATAAATTTTATGTGACAGATATCGTGATACCGTGTTTGTTTGTTATGTATGTTCCAATAAATAGAGACTACATCACATTTGTTACTCACACGAACTTCATAATTAGCGGTGAGACAGGCTCTTAGTCTCTTCCTATAAAATGTAATAGACTTAGCCAATAACAAAATGTTGAAATGTAAAAACCAAAACAAGTCGTATATTTTATTGCAGATTGCGGCGCTGGAATAAGGTGGGATCTTTTCACTTACCGCTATTGACTATATCCGTTATTACCCACGGCTCTCCTATAACGAGCTCAGATCCTAGCAGCCGACTTGGAAACATATCATTAGACAAGCTTATCCATCTATTGCTGCACGAGTACGAGAAATTTGATTATCAAATTTATTTCCACCTCGCCAAAGCAGCAATGTATCATGTGCCCGGCATGGAGCTCGCCACCGGAGTGTGGTGGTAGAAGTCCCACGTTCACCGGCGATGTGTGAGTGCTCGCTGTGTAGATGTTTCTTTTGAAGACTTGTTCTTGCGTTTGCAAGATGTCTACTACATTATGCATATAAAACTGCAATCGGAAAATCCTAAGTTAGCTCTAATGTTTAACAAGAGCAGTTCAGCAAGAAATTGTTCGATTTGAGAGCGAGGGTCTAAGCACTTTGGCGCAATTACGCGACTGAAGTTCGCCGTGATGCCTACAATGCTGTTTCAATTATTCTCAACACATTTGCCGAACATTGGTCGGGCGTTAACCGAAGTTCTGCGGCTGATTTTAACAAAACACGACGTCATTTCGGCGAATGTGTTGCGTAATAAATAAAAAGCAGTCGAGTGCTAGTTAGACTGTACCGAGTGTTTATTAAAAATTTGTAGGTATTAATGAATAGTGCTAGCAGTCTGTTCCTAAGCAAAATACATAAATACAGTGTGTTGTTATTTTAGATTAGTAACTGACAACAGACAGAAAATAAAAAAAATATTTTCAGATTTTTCTCACATTTTATACCTTTCTAGGACTAATGGAAGTATCTTATAGGTTTTGATTCCCTATAAATTTGTATGGAAACACCTTTTTAGACTTAGCGCTGCTCCGAGGGGCAATAGACGTGAGTACTTAGGTGGTAGCTAGATACAAGATGAAAAAATCGTTCTCATTTGGTAGCTAGCTATAAGATGAGAAAGCATATTTCCCATTTCGTAGCCAGCTGCCAAATCTGGCTACGAGATAGCACTAAAGGTAGAATTCGTGTAAATTCGTTCCTGGAGCGGACGGTCTACCGCCGCTGCTTTAATTAATAGGTCAGTTAACAATGGGAATCAGGGCGGCCGAACGCAAGTTATGAAGTAATAACAACTCATCAAAAATTCCGTCTTCCCGCCCGGCGCTTACACCATCATTTCCGTAACACAATAATGTCTTTATTCTCGTAAAAAATGAAAAATATTAGCGCGCGGCGCCGCGGCATTGTCGCGCGGCACAATGGCGCGGCGTGCGACTTTTAATTCCCGCTCAAAAACGCCTTTAACCCTGATAACTTAACACTCCGCCTGGGAAGTGTCGCGTCACTCCCCCCTCGCCGCGCGCCAGGGGGTGGTGCTCAAAGCGACTAGTTCTTTCAGAGCCAGCGGTTAGCAGAAAAGATGTACGCTAAACTGTAAAGTTTACAAGTGCGTGTATGTGTAGGTATGTGAATTTGTTATTCCTTCATGCGGAAACTGCTGGACGGATTAGAATTAGAAAGACATCCTTAATATTATAAATGCGATAGTGTGTGTGTTTGTGTGTTTGTCCGTCTTTCACGACGAAACGGAGCGACGTATCGACGTGATTTTTGGCATAAAGATAGTTTATGGGCTTTTAATCACGGCAAAATGCAGTTCCTGAGGGAACAGCGCGCGATAACCGAATTCCACGCGGGCGAAGCCGCGGGCAACAGCTAGTTTTGTATAATATAGATCTCTGTTCATATTTATTAACTTCTAAGAAATCGGTTGTCTGGAAGAGATCGCTTTTTAGCGATAAGACCGCCTATTGTCTACCTGTTTATTTTTAATTTTGTAATATTAGGTCTGTACTGCTTTTGGTGAACAATAATGAATATTTGTATTGCATTGTATTATATCTTTGGAAGGTCTGGAATAACACACACCTAAGCTAGGAACTCTCGGGATCGGGATACAATTCTAGAATCTCAACCACTAGGTTATAATAGGTTTATAGTGTGACCGAACTCTCCTGTAAAGGTTTTTTTTCAGTTACATATTTGACAAGTTCTCTGTCGCAAAAAATGGTCCTAATCAAAGTGTGATCCTTGATCATAATTGTAAAACGAAGCCGATAAACACTATGATTGAAAGATCGACACGAAACCTCCATCACAAGTTAGCAGTTCGCGAGTTTTTCATTACGCTGCTAAGATGAAAACTTTCGCAGGTATTAACAGCTCGTACAAAACTTTATTTCATTGCTGAACTTCGGTTAACTGAATGAGATGGGAGACGGGCACGTACGGCGATATAAAGCGAGTTAGTGCAAAGCTTTGTTTAGACTGGCCGGGGATATGCGAGCTGCTGAAAGGTCAGGGTCAAAGATAAAGGAAAAAAATAAGAGATAATTAATTTTAATAAGATATTTTTACTTAGCTTAATGCTTGTTTAAAATAAACGTATAAAAATATAAAAACTTGTGCTCTTTGGCAGCGGGAAAGTTAGAAATGTGGCGATGACCTACTAATATTCTGCCGTCTTAATTCAAAAGGACGCATTTCAGTTTCATAGTTGAGAAACTGGTGATTTTAGTTTAGAGCTCACCGCACTCTTAAAAATATATTCAAAGTTTACGTATTTTTGAAATTTAATTTTACATCTTAAAATTAATGAAACACAAATTTAAATGCGTCTTTTTTCATTTATTTTATCAAGTCGAACACTACGGAAATAGTACGCTTGCCAGATTTAAGTACATTTGCTCTAGGTAATTATAGTTACGTTTTTATATATCTAGTAACTAGATGGAACAGTTTACGCGTGCAACTCTAGTTGATTATAGAAGTGATGGGTACCTATACTTATTATAAGTACGTTCCACTGCGGGGCACAAGCCTTTTAGAATGAGAAGACTTAGGCCGCAGTTCCCACGCGGACCCGTGCGGATGTACTGTACTGTACTGTATGTATATTTAAAATTAACATAGTTCTTTATACTGTCAAGTTCCAGTAACAAACATACTGGCTGCATCGACGGAGCTTCGGAAGCGGCCACCCGCGCTAACGATGTTAAGGCGCGCGTCCATTACGCACAAATGGGCCGCGAGCTGCCGCGCCGCGCCCGCGCCGCGCATTTAGATAATGGTTACGTTTTTACCGACGTTACAAAGGGTTCATTTAATGTTACATTCGAACGCGTGAATACTTCAGATATAAAAGGCTTTGCGCCATTATGCGCTTCGGGGATGGATGGGCGCTATAAATACTGTTCGAATTATTTGCGTGCGAAACAGCGGCGCGCAGCGGGTCATAAGCAAATTAATGGGTGTAATTGTGATCCTATAGCCGTTAAAAGTTTTCAATGGACTGATGAAATATTTAACCCGTTTCGTTTCATTTTAATAGCTTTATGTAATTACGCGTTTGTTTGGTATATGTAATCTCACTGGTGTGGGTCTGGAAAAAACTGCTTGTTAGGCCTGTTTAGAGGATTAACCCTCTGATTCAACATCCATTGAATGATAAATGTGGTGCCGTCTCTGTTTGTTTTGTTCGAAATGACGGAGACGGCATCACATTAAATTTATCCGTCAAATTAAATTAGTCATTCAGTAGTGAAACAGCCCCTTTATGTACTAATATTATAAACTAGCCTACATCCGCGGCTTTTGGGGTTTTATGAAAAGTCCCGAGATAATTCTCAGAAATTATATCAACGTTGGATAAAAAACAGCAGCGCAAAATTTCATGTATCTAATCCAAGCGGTTGAAATTTTGGCGGTTAGCATTTTATTCAGTTCCCGTGGAAATATCAGGGTAAAAACGCCTATGTGGTATTTTACTTAGGGATGTGTAATGTAATAACATAACCCATATAGCATTTATTAATTTATTTCCATTTGGTATAACATTTGCTATAATTTCAAAGCATTATATCACCTATTTCAAATAATAAACGTTTGATAAAATTAAAAAAAAATATAGCAATCATTTGGTATCTACGAGTATAGTTAAATTTCGAAATTATAATCCAAGCTTCTAATCTAACAACTCAAGTGATCGAAGTCACAGGAAAAGTCAATTAACTACTTAACATATCTTAGCTCGTACGAACTGAACATCACCATTCAGTATTCCTGTAAGTCAGGTTCTATAAATGGGTCACCGATTCCGCTTCTCGTTCACGATTGGCAGTCAGTTAGTCTCGGCAGCAGCGCGGGCCCCGAGGCAATCGAACACCAACGACCGATCAGAACTAAGCGGTATCATTACCACCTAAAGTCTCAAGTCCTACACTGTCACCTCGAGGATCAAGTTAAGACAGGTCACCGGAAAATGATTCCTACGATAGCTAAACTTAGCGTCTAAATAAAATGATTTACCCTAGATTGCTAGACCTTTACTGCCTCGTCATTCCTTGATATGTTGTATTGCAGTATGAATTCTTATTCGTAGTTACGTAATATAAAGCCAAATAAAATATGTATGGAAGCTACATTAGAGCTGAAATTTATTGAGAAGATTGTTATTAGTCGTGTATACCCAATAATATTGTTTAAAGTAAAACCTTTCTACCTCAATTAAATAGAATATCGCAATGAAAAATAGCAGTAACAATTTCTTTCACATACTTCACCTTGTTCACGATATCGAAAGGATACCAAAAAAAATCAAATACCTCGAAATCGAATCGTCCTAAAGCCCAGCTAAGGCCCTTTAAGAAGAATACGGTATTTGCCTATTTTGTATATGTTTTATAAATTAAAACTACACAATGCCTGTTTCGAATAGAAAAACAATTTGTAAGCTACCTTTACAAATAAAAAAATAAATGCTTGAAATTCAAGTTCAGACAGAGAAGGACATACTTGCATGTGACGTCACACTCACACACAAATAGCGCCATATTTGCTGCATAAAGGAAAGCGTTTGAGAAAGAGACAGGTATATCGATTTTTCAAAAAATCACTAATATCTAATTTTTAACCGATTTAAGTTTTTTCTTTGCTAAACTGTCTGTATATCTATATTTTCATAATCCATACTAATATTATAAATGCGAAAGTGTGTGTGTTTGTGTGTATGTTTGTCAGTCTTTCACGTCGAAATGGAGCAACGGATCAACGTGATTTTTGGCATAGAGATAGTTTATAGGCCAGAGAGTGACATAGGATATTTTTTTATCCCGGAAAAATGCACAGCGCGCGATAACCGAATTCCACGCGGGCGAAGCCGCCAGCAAAAGCTAAGGCATATTATATTATAAGGCATGATAAGTTCAGGAGTTGTCAAATACCGTATGTTGCAAGTTGCATTATAAGTAACATCTCTCTTACCTCGTTCCCTTTACGTTTGCAATGTAATGCAACGTGCATTTTTTGCAAGGCTTAACTGGGATTAACATGACTTGATTTAGCTTAATGAACTAAAAGAATTTCCCTGCTCACCCGCGACCTTACGATAGCTAAGCTTATGCAAATTATGCGTGTTCATGCAGTTCCTCCACCTCCACACTGTAAGAACACACACAAATCACACAAACCCATCTATCACCACCACCACACTACACTGACGCATTTCGAACTCAACCAGAGCTCATCTTCAGAGTGACACAACCGTACACCATGCTACCAGTTGTTAGACTAATACGTCTTAAAGAAAATCTTTTAGTTCATTGATATGGACCTCCGCAAAGTAACGCCTGATTCAGTAAATTGATTTAGCTTGTTTGCAACTTTACAGCTTTTTCTTTCTGATTTCCATTTCTACAGATCCTCGTCTGACCAGGTTTTCAACACAACAGACTCCCGACTCAATAGATTCCTAATCTTTCCAACTAATTTTAACTAAGAAGGTCGCCTTTAAGTAAAACGACGAGTAAAGCGAGGAGGAGTGGTTAGGAAGAACTGTGATCGTACAGAGCGCGAGCCGAGGGAGCCGGCGAAGCGGCAGATGCGATAGTTTTTGTAAAATTGAGAACCTATAGAAGTAGTAACCTGTGTAACTGGAAAAAACTTTTGATTCTAATCAGTGTCCCGATCGGCGAGAGTTCGGAAAGGCGGGCGGCGTCGCCACAATAAGCCTCGCCTTGCCTCGCCTCTCGGCTACAAACTGTCCACTTCATGAGCGCATTGTCGCTTCGAGTCTCTGTTAATTGAGCAGTCCCGCAGGAAATGTTTTAATGTTCTCATTCCTGTGTGTAGTCGTCCACTTAATTTCTGAACTTTGAACGTTGAACTAAGGATCGACTTTACTGCTGCAATTATGATGTAGGTGCCTGTAGGTGCCCCTGTTATAGTAATAAAATGCTTTGACACAATTCTCGTAATTATTGGTATTGTAAATGCAAAAGTACCTCTTTCTGTCAACTTGCTGTCTATGTGTTTGTGACCTCTTCACGCATTAACCGCTGAATTGGTTTAGATGAAATTTGGTATACAGACAGTTTGAGACTCTGGAAAGGACATAAAATAGTTATTATTTTGGAAAATTAATGGATGGAAAATTTCGCGTCAGCATGTTATATGTGGTATTTGTAGCAGTGGGCGCCAGTGATTGTGTCGCCGGCTATTCTCTGTTACTGAAAAGTTTAGCGTTCACGGTGTGAAATGTGGTTCTTTAGTAAAGTTGAAGAGCGCGTTAGAGCAGGTTAATCTGGTCTGAGCCGGGCATGTCTACCGACTGCACCCTCAAAGATCACAAAGCCACGTGGTGGTATCGCATGACCGGCACTGACCGCACGGACGCGGAGCTGAGAGACTGGCCAATTATAGCTCGGGATAGGAAGATGTGAAGGTGAGGAGGAGGCCCAGCAGTGGAACGCAGATAATAATACCAATTAAGAGCAGGTTAATATGAAGCAGACAAGGAGAAGAGCTTGACCGTAAACTGTATTAGTCGGATGATACACTAACTGGCTGAGAGCGGAGCTGCGATACACAATCAATTACTTTATATGCTGAATACCGAACAGCGAAATTCACTTAGACAAACATTAGTATTTACCAAGTTGCTGGAATATTGCATACGGCTAAAACATCAGACTGTGTCAGGGTCTGATTTATGAAGCCAATAAATTAAAATTAGAGATAGTACTTCCAACTGCCAACCCTACTCGTAATAAAAATTCAAATTTATTTCCATTTTATTAGTTGTTTTCACAGCTGTGGTTCCAAGGATTGAGCCCCTTCACTATAATTTTATTGTCGTATGTTAATGGATGAATAATGTGTTGACATCTCAAATAATATGTGCATGCATGACACAGAATTAGTCGTTCAAGCAACTGTATACTTCCAGGGTCAAAAGTAAACACTGTCTCACGTTGCGGGCACCCTAATTTTTAACCCCCGACACAAAAAGAGGGGTCTTAAAAGTCTTTTTTTTTTCGGGGGAGGCGGAGAATGCTCATAGAATACTGCCGAGCCGGTCTCGGCAGCATGCCCGACTCATCTGGGAATTGCTCACCAGGGTGTTATAAGTTTATAATAATCATAATCATAATAATAATAATTTATTCAAAAACTCATTTTACATCATATTTAACTTAAGAACTAAAACATACTGTAAAAGAAATATTTACAAGAAATGCCTGAACTAGGATTCCCTGTGTTTCAGGTAAATAATTCTAATATATTTAGATATAATTTAATCAACTTCAAAAGGTAAACGGGTAACGGTTACTGCTGAAAGCAATTTCAAAGAGTCATTCGAAAATAAAAGAAAAAAAAATAGGGTATTTTGGAACTAGAGTGTTTTGAGAACTATGCATTATGAGAATGAAGTATTACGCCACTTACAGGTGAACACAATTTGGGGTATTTTGGGAAAGGTGTATTTTGGGACTAGTTCTCAATGGTTCTCGTGTAAATCGAGAATGAGCCTTTTTGGAAATATGGTGTTTTGGGCCTAGTTTCTTATGAGAAGAGGGGCTTTCGAAATTAGAGTGTATTGACTAATAGTGCGTTTTGGGACTGGTGCATTCGCCACCGGAGAGTTTTTAGCGTAGTTTGACCACTATGTGTGTCTGCGTGTCTGTCTGCGTGGCTGTCTGTGGCACTGTAGCTCTTAAATTATTTAATTTGATTTAAATGCGTTTTTTTTTTAAATTTGAAATCGAAAGGTCGGTTTAGCAGTTTTTAAGATATTGATCTTTGAAGTGACAAAGTCGGGGCTTTTCCAACTTTTTTACTTATTTGTATTAATGCACAATTTAATAAACCCTGAATAGGAAGTGGTATATTTTGCTCAAGTAACGGGCGTCAGGACTTGCTCAGAGCCTACGATGACGTAGAGAAGAATAATTTAACGTCCAGAAGTTCCAGGAGTCAATATACTCTTTTCTGCATACCTCTAAGTCAGGTTTAAAACAGCAAGAACATAGTGCAAGTCGCATTACATTGCCAGCCGTAAAAAAATGAGTTTGAAGTACTTACACTACTTTTCTTGTTGTTCTTAACTCGGCTTAGAGAAGTATGCAGAGAAGAGTAATTTAACTTCTGGAAGTTCATACTTCTCTAAGCCGAGTTTAGAACAACAAGAAAAAATCGTATTACATTGCCAGGTCGTAAAGAGAATGAGTTTGAAGTGACCAATCGAGCGCTTCAATGTAATGCTACTTGCATAATTTTGTAGCAGGTTGGAGTAGACTAAACTGGTCGAATGGGGTCATGTCGGGTTAGATATGCGTGCGCGTCACAAAACGGCTACAGTATGCAGAATGTTTTTAAACAAGTTTGTTGAACCACGCTCCATTGAAACATTGAGTGTCAATAAACACAAAATAATAGGCTAAACTTCACAATACACCGCGCTAGAGCAGGGTTGTGATACGGACGGGGAACGATTAAAACTTCTATTTTACTTTTTGTATCATGATCATCAGCCGGCAGACGTCCAGTGCTGAACAAAGGCTTCCCCTTAGGAATGCCACAAATAACTTACATACTTTTTGCATACTTTTGTACGAAAGATATAAAGTTCTGGAGTGGTGACCTCAAACTGGAGACGCTAGACCCTCCCCTAGGTGAACTGATGACGATGCGAGAGTGAAAAAATATTTTGCAGTGCTTGTCTAGCACTCATGTTCGTTTATCTAAATGGTCTAGCATGCTTGCATGTTCAGCAACACGCTTAGAATTATGAACGAGAAGAGAAACTGAGCTCAGATGTTAATCAATTATACTTGGCATTGCGGGTTTCAAGAGATGTTAAGCCGGGGCACGGTAGACCACACGGCCCGCCGTTATCTGAATCTCTACCAATTATACACACTTGGTATTGCGGGTTGCGGGTAGTTCTCTTCAAGAAATGTTGAGCCGGGGTACGGTAGGAACGACACTGTCCGGCGTTATGTGAATCTCTACCATCATCATCAGCTGGAAAATATCCGGTGTTGAACCGACAACCAGCTCTCAAGCTGTCAGCTCACCTAGTGAGAGTCCTGACGACGCCGCATCTTCCACTTGATGCATGATGGCCACTTAAAAAACTTTCTTTCCTAATGGTTATCTGCTAAAGCGACGTGACCTGCCAATTACCACATCAACTTACAAATTCTTCAAGCTCTGTCGGTCACCGATATATCTCTCATCTCTCTCTAAAACACGAGTAGCAACAGTCATTTGATTACCGGCGATAACGTTTGTCCACCTGTATTAGCACTCGACGCGAGACACTCACGCGTAACACGATTACAGCGGGCCGAGGGTCCTCGATCGATGCGGAGGGCCCCGGGCTACTGGCTCGCTACAGGACATTGCTAAATGGGAGCTGGTAAGGAAAGTCAACAGTGACTCTGTATCATCATCATTTCGGCCTTTATACGGCCCACTGCCGGGCACAGGCCTCCTCTCAGTATGTATTGGGCTGTAGTTCCCACGCGGGCCCAATGTGGATTGGGAATTTCATATACACCATTGAGTGAAATAATAAATAAATAATTCAATATCAATGGGACACTTGACACTAATTGACCTAGTCCTAAACTAAGAAAAGCTTGTACTATGGACACAGGCAACGGATAAACATACTTGTAAAGATAAATACATACTTAAATACATATTAAACATCCAAGACCCGTGAACAAAAATTCGTATTATTTATTCAAATATCTTTCACTGGTGTCAATTTAGTAAATTTTACATGAAAAACTCAGAGATGCCAGCCCGGATTTGAACATACGATCCTCTACTTGAGAGGCCATAGGCCAAACCACTAGGGCACTACGGCTGTAATTATAACACACATCGTAATATAAAAGATACGCACTAATTTATTGATACTCATCAACACCCAGCCGATGTTGGTTGGTCCAAAGCAGACCAAATTATCCATTGCTCCTAATAGAAACATTACTTACTTCAGGTTAATGGTCCTGTGATATTTATTTATAATTAAACTGCGAATTCAATGTAATCACCGTCATACTGAATTAGAAAAACTATTCAAGCGTTTCTTTTTAGATCTTTGATATTTTATCTAGTGGTTAATCATTCTTTATGTTGGCGCGCTCAAGTGCCCAATCGTCAGCCGCCAGGTGGAGCGCCGGGAGGGCTCTCGAGCTCCATCACGATACTTCGAGAACCCTTAGTATTTTTTGAAGGTGGAAGCATTCTACATTTCCACTGAACGTATATCTATCGTCTAACATTTAATGTTTTGATTTACTCCATCCCCATTTGAAGGGTCCACGGAAAGAACGTGTCTAGTCACCTAAGCAACTTTTTGAGTTATCAAAATAAAAAAAAATATATATATTGTTTCCAGATTATTTAATTCAATGGTAAGTCATAGTACTTTGGGAGCTCTGCATTTTGAAGTTAAAATTGCAATTTAAAAAAAAGTGACTAGGCATGTTCTTTCCGTGGACCCTTCATTTGTTTTGATACCCCATACGTCCTTGTATTTTTTTAATTTAATTTTTAATCTTTAATGTTTTATTGTGATTCATATGTATATGTATTTTCTTTGTAATTATATATACACAAAAATAGGCTCATAAATGCCCATTCAACCTAGATTTGAATACAACCATAATGATTATACATAAAGAACGACCGAAAACGCAAAAAAAAATAAAAGTTACTTTCTGGCAAGTTTCTTGCGGCGCATTCTCTTTGGCTATGATGGTCTTTCCGAAAAGGCTGGCCACATGTGAGAGGTCGCTTCTATCGTAGCTATTGAAGACACAATCTAATAAATATACGGTACAGTACCCGGCTATAAAGATGGTACATCGGTCTTTGGAAAGAGACTCGCCTAATTTCGGCTCCGTAGAGCGTTGTCACACACTACTTACTTATGTGACGTTTGTCAGTCGTTATACGTAAACTAATTAAGTGCATAAAAGTGCAGTATTTATTTGACATAAAACGTCACTTAATAAGTACGATGATTGATGAACGGTCGCCAATGTTCGGGAATCGTTCTCTATCCCGCGGAAAATTCAAAACATCCCTCCTTATTGCACCTCTATGTATGTTATTTTATTTTAGTATTTTTTTGTGGCAATAAATTTGTTTTTTTTCTTTCTTTTTATGATCCTTTAAGAAAATATCTTCTCCGTAAAGCTCGTTGCAAATTTGAAATGTAATTTTGCACATGAATTTACAAAATCTTTGAAGTGGTTAATGAGCTACGCCACCACGGCTTCTATACAGACTTAACCTTGTAATTTTGAGTTAGGGCTAGTATAATTGGACTCTACAGTCGTATCGGGAATACCTGTTGGAGGATATTCAAAGTGCACTCACCAAAATCCAATGCGAAGCTTTGCTGCACATTCCAAATCACGAATATCGTCTTGCACGAAACCCTGGCTGACTGTATCTGAGGACTTGTAATAGTCGACCGAGAAATCTCTTTACCACGCTTAGGTTTAATGTCAGTCGTCTTCAAAAACCTTAATTGGCAATAAGGGTGCAGCAACACGAGCGTGATTTTTTTGAGTTGTGACTCGCGTTATTTCTGCCGCATTCGGTTTTATACAAAAGTCCAGTTTGTGCCGCGCGGGACCGGGACACGGCGACTCAAAATGAATTTTGCACAAATTATGACTTTTGTATGAAACCAAAGTTACGTGACCGAAAATATTTTGGGTAGATTGTGCAGAGTTGACTGAATACTCCTTTAAAAATGTTCAGAATTTATTGTTTGAAGTCGGTTCATATTAAGTTTTTTTTAAAACGATTTTTTTCTGTTTCTCCGAGGACAGTTTGTAGCTCAATCGTGTACCGTAGCTACGTTTGTGCGACACTAATAACCAATATGTGTGTTATATGTGTGCGTGTAATTTACCATCTATATAAATAAAAATGAATCGTAAAATGTGTTGCTAAGCGCAAAACTCGAGAACGGCTGGACCAATTCAGCTATTTTTTTTTTCATATCATCGTTAAAGTCTAGGGAAGGTTTTTATGAAGAGAAAAACTGGAAAAATTGCTGGGAAAAAGAAAATGCGAGTATGGAAGTGCGGTAATTAATGCATCACCTGTGGGTTTTAGTAAAATGCGGAGTGATGCGAATGTTTGCTACTCAATTTTATTTAGGCGTTTTGTTTTATTAATCCCCCTTATTTTGCATTTGCATGCTTGCTTGCTTGGCTGGAAGATGTTTGGACCTATAGTGTCTGAAATAGGGACGTTTTCTTCCATTTTTTTTCGTACACTACTTTTTTCGTTTAAAGTGGAACGAAGATTGCCGAGTAAATGAGTTTTATGACATGAGTACCTTAATACTACCTACTAAATAATAACAAAAACAAATTTAAATGAACTAAAATAATTTACTTGCTCACCCGCGACCTTACGAGTGTAGTGTGGTGGTGGTGATGGATGGGTTTGTGTGATTTGTGTGTGTTCTTACAGTGTGGAGGTGGATGAACTGCATGAACACGCATATTTTGCATAAGCTTAGCTATCGTAAGGTCGCGGGTGAGCAAGGAAATTATTTTAGTTCATTGATATGGACCTCCGCAAAGTAACGCCTGATTCAATAAATTATTTAAAAACAAATTTGTTTACGTTCCTCAATTTACATTGACTGGTTGATTTATTTTGTGTTTTGATTTAATCTATTTATACCGAAGCAATTTGGGTCGAAGAACTCGAAATGCTACAAACCAAGCTAATTATCAGAGTAATCGAACAGCCCAGCAACGTCAAGAGCGAAATGAAATTGAAAGGATTCGGATAGCACAAACCAGTGCAGAGCGTAATGAGCTGAATGCAGCTAATAATGTTGTAAGTTTCAATCGAGCTGCTTTCAATTACAATGTTACAATTGACTACAGTGCCTGCCTACCAATGCGTTGCTATTGGATCTATGAACTCAGTTTGCCCATATTGTAAGGCATTGAAGTACAAAAATGAAGCCGCTGGATTGTGTTGCGCAAATGGCAAAGTGAAATTAATACCATTGGTGAAATTAATATATATATTATATATATTTAAAGTACCCAAAAAAATCTGTTCTGATATATTAGGTAGTGAAAATTAATAATTTCATCATATGCGGCATCATCACCAGAATTTAATTATAACAGATAAGTTTTCTACATCATTATATTTAGATAGCCTAGATTTCTGTAGACTTGCTTGCTTCCATGCTCGCTTGCATGCTTGCTTGCTGGCTTGCATACTCGCTTGCTTGCTTTCTTGCATGCTTGCTTGCATGCCAGCTTGCATGCTTGCTTGCTTGCTTGCTTGCATACTCGCTGGCTTGCTTTCTTGCATGCTGGCTTGCATGCTTGCTAGCATGCAAGCTTGGTTACACGCTTCCATGTTCGCTAGCGTGCATGCTTGCTTGCATTCTTGCATGCCTGCTTGCATGCTTGGTTACATGCTTCCATGTTCGCTAGCGTGCATGCTTTCTTGCATGCTTGCTTGCATGCATGCTTGGTAACATGCCTCCATGTTCGCTAGCGTGCATGCTTGCTTGCATGCTTGCTTGCATTCTTGCATGCCTGCTTGCATGATTGGTTACATGCTTCCATGTTCGCTAGCGTGCATGCTTGCTTGCATGCATGCTTGGTTACATGCTTCCATGTTCGCTAGCGTGCATGCTTGCTTGCATGCATGCTTGGTTACATGCTTCCATGTTCGCTAGCGTGCATTCTTTCTTGCATGCTTGCTTGCATGCTTGCATGCCTGCTTCCAAGCTTGCTTGCATGCATGCTTGGTAACATGCCTCCATGTTCGCTAGCGTGCATGCTTGCTTGCATGCTTGCTTGCATTCTTGCATGCCTGCTTGCATGATTGGTTACATGCTTCCATGTTCGCTAGCGTGCATGCTTGCTTGCATGCATGCTTGGTTACATGCTTCCGTATTCGCTAGCGTGCATGCTTTCTTGCATGCTTGCTTGCATGCTTGCATGCCTGCTTCCAAGCTTGCATGCCTGCTTCCAAGCTTGCTTGCATGCTTGCTTGCATTCTTGCATGCCTGCTTGCATGCTTGGTTACATGCTTCCATGTTATCTAGCGTGCATGCTTTCTTGCATGCTTGCTTGCATGCATGCTGGGTAACATGCCTCCATGTTCGCTAGCGTGCATGATTGGTTACGCTTCCATGTTCGCTAGCGTGCATGCTTGCTTGCATGCTTGCTTGCATGCATGCTTGGTTACATGCTTCCATGTTCGCTAGCGTGCATGCTTGCTTGCATGCATGCTTGGTTACATGCTTCCATGTTCGCTAGCGTGCATTCTTTCTTGCATGCTTGGTAACATGCTTCCATGTTTGCTAGCGTGCATGCTTTCTTGCATGCTTGCTTGCATGCATGCTGGGTAACATGCCTCCATGTTCGCTAGCGTGCATGATTGGTTACATGCTTCCATGTTCGCTAGCGTGCATGCTTGCTTGCATGCATGCTTGGTTACATGCTTCCATGTTCGCTAGCGTGCATGCTTGCTTGCATGCATGCTTGGTTACATGCTTCCATGTTCGCTAGCGTGTATGCTTTCTTGCATGCTTGCTTGCATGCTTGCATGCCCGCTTCCAAGCTTGCATGCCTGCTTCCAAGCTTGCTTGCATGCATGCTTGGTAACATGCCTCCATGTTCGCTAGCGCGCATGCTTGCTTGCATGCTTGCATGCTTGGTAACATTCCTCCATGTTCGCTAGCGTGCATGCTTGCTTGCATGCTTGCTTGAATTCTTGCATGCCTGCTTGCATGATTGGTTACATGCTTCCATGTTCGCTAGCGTGCATGCTTGCTTGCATGCTTGCTTGCATGCATGCTTGGTTACATGCTTCCATGTTCGCTAGCGTGCATGCTTTCTTGCATGCTTGCTTGCATGCTTGCATGCCTGCTTCCAAGCTTGCATGCCTGCTTCCAAGCTTGCTTGCATGCATGCTTGGTAACATGCCTCCATGTTCGCTAGCGTGCATGCTTGCTTGCATGCTTGCTTGCATGTTTGCTTGCATGCTTGCTTGCATGCTTGCTTGCATGCTTGCATGCATGCTTGCTTGCATGTTTGCTTGCATGCTTGCTTGCATGCTTGCTTGCATGCTTGCTTGCATGCTTGCTTGAATACATGCTTCCTTGCGTGCTCGCTTGCATGCATTGTTACTTGCATACATACTTGCTTGCATACTTGGTTGCATGCTTGCTTGCATGCTCGCTTGCGTGCATGGTTACTTGCATACTGGCTTGCATGCATGCTTGCTCCCTCGCTTGCGTGCTCGCATTGATTCCTCACTATAAAAAAAAGTACATGGCTAATAAGGTAACACAATATAAATTGATTTTAAGGCAGAACGAAGTTTGCAGGGCCAGCTAGTTATGATATAAAAGCCTGTCGCGAGATTTACTTGTGTGAAGATACTCATATAATCTTTTAATTTCGTGAAACACCACACAAGACAAGTAGGTATGCGTATGAAATCAAATTGCGTAGATCTCAAAAAGGTCTGCAGGGCTACTACGAAACTCGAAACTCGAAGTTCGTGTCGTGCGGTTCCTCTCGCTCTCGTATTAAATAGTATAAGTGTCAGAGGGACCGCACGACACGAACTTCGAGTTTCGAGTTTCGTAGTAGCCTTGCTGTCGCGTGCGGCGTGACAATCAGCAGTTTGCTCGCGGCTCCCATTTCCTTACAACCCTACTATTTACTTTTTCAGATGTCGCTTTACGGAGTGGTGCTGGGCTACTACGGAATTCTATAATCGAAGTTCGTATCGTACCGTCTCTCTCACTCTCGTAATAAGTACCATTAGCGTCAGCGGGACGGCAAGAGACGAAGTTCGAATTTTGCACTTTGTAGTAAAGGGCCAGATGTCGACGCTCGCAATAGGGAAGGGTTGGGCGCCGCTCGATGTAATGAAGAGCTGTCGGGATAAGTGCGCGTCTCGGCGTAATCCTCGCCGACTATACGTGGGCTCTGGCCGTCGAGCTAATAACTACGACAGTTAACGACGGTACAGTCACCTGTATTAATATCTGCCACAGTAGAGCGTGCAAAAATATCAGACACATCCTACCGGCCCTAGAAAGAAAGTGTACAGATGTAGAACATAATGGTCCTCTATCGTATTTTATAGAAAAAGTTGGTATTTATCGCACTCTCTCATTTAGTTTCAATATCCATTGTACAGTCGAACCATTTGATTCCTGACCCATCGTAGAACGTTCTCACAGTAAGTGTCATAATCAATTCCCTTGTCAATCAATGGATGTCACTATGACTTTTTCTACGAAAAGGTTCCACAGTGGGTCACGATTCAGTTGGTTCGAGTACAGTACAGCCATAATTTTTTCATTTGACACTAGGTAAATAATAAAGTTCTATATTAAAGGATATGAAAATGTCACTCATTTTTTTTTTTTATTTATTTATTACTATTATTTTTATATACATGCTTTTACATTTTTAGCCACTATTAAAAACCTATAGCAGGTTTATGCAATAGTTGGCGGGATTATGCAATATTTAATACAATGAATACAATAATTGGTTGACACTTCGGGTGCGTTCACATGAGCCTGCGCTATAACCAGGTCATCCGTTCATAATATCGTTGGTGAACGTCCTACGCTGCGCTTGCCGATCCATGGCGCCATTCGAGAACTTTTCAACCCCAACGGCCATCCGTTCTCCGTGCTAAATGGCCACTTCAACAAGCTAATTCGCTTGGCTATATCGGTGACCCTCGTTCTTCCACGTATTTCCTCATTAAGAGTCGATCTCATAGAGAAACCTCAAGCATAACTCTCTCCGTACCCATTGTAAACCCGGTCTTACACAACAGCTTTTTCAGCGAAACTGTGAGGTCGAAATAAATGAATAACAAGATTCGAAAGACATTAAGAAGCCACAAAGCAAGGCAGTAATTAACCCGGCGGGCTCCGGGAGGAAATTAAAATTTCTGCATGAATCAGCGTGGCCGCAGTTATTTACGTGGAAAACATTGTCTGCTTTCATCACCAACAACGAAACCTTCGTCGGTCCAGAGCTATAATTTATTTTTGCCACTCAATCGATGTTTATTTTTATACAAGTAAACATAAAACCGACAGTGCGGTCGCTTGCATTAGTTTACTTGATTCATTACTTGATTCACAAAGTAACGCGGTTAATAATAATAAAAACCGGCCAAGAGCGTGTCGGACACGCCCAAAATAGGGTTCCGTAGCCATTATGAAAAAATTAAGTAACATCTTTCTAAGGATTTCGTATTTTATACGGAATCTTCCAAGTTTAGGTATATTTTATACCTTAGGCTGCTATTTACTCATAAACTACTAATAATTCTCAAGAAAACTTAGCCGTTATAGTTTTCCTTAAAAGTTTGATATACTTACTACCATCCTGATTTTTTTCAAATTTTTCCACTCACCGGTTTAGTTTTAGATTTTAGAGGGGGGGGGGGGCTCGATTTTAATGAAAATTTGCACTTTAAAGTTGAATATTTCACAAATAGATCACTGAATCGAAAAATCGTTTTGCAAACCCTTAATGCTTTTAAAAAACCTATCAATGATACCCTACACTATAAGGTTGGATGAGAAAAAAAAAACACACCCATTTTACGTCTATGGGAGGTACAGTAAAAAATTTTTTTTTGTTTTTTTATTGTACCATTTTGTCGGCATAGTTTACATATATATCCGTGCAAAGTTACAGCTTTCTAGCATTGATAGTCCCTGAGAAAAGCCGCGGACGGACAGACAGACAGACAGACATGGCGAAACTATAAGGGTTCTGTTTTGCCATTTTGGCTCCGGAACCCTAAAAACCGCGGCGGTTTAGCCGTAGTGCGGCCTCGGCCTTATACTTGTAAGTAACAGCTAAAAAAAGTAAGTGAATAGGCTGTCACTTCAATACCTAAGGTCGCTACCCGTAACCCCCCATCCTGAGTTTCACATACTCGTAGTTCAGATTGCCTAAAACTTCTCTTTTCAAAATATTCTGCATTTGTTAAGTAATGGCCAGTGACTGGTTAATGTTGGTATTACGTAAAGACTTTTTAGAATTAAGTGACTGGCCACTTCAACATGCGGTTTAGTTATAATTGTTATAAATCATGAATGAAGGATTGTCATGTTGACTAATAAAGAACGAAGTATACATATTTTTATGAGCTTTATGGTGTTTCTAAATTATTTATGATTTAATTACTGAAGACATATTATTGCACATGTGTAGCATACATACTTATCTTTCAAACAATGTATACATGTTTATGCACATTTAGATGTTCCCAAATCTATGATCTTAATGATGATGCCATTTTTTGAGACTTTGATATGTATACATATCTATGCACTTGACTGTACACCGTATCATACCATGACCGTAATAGGAACGTATCGGCATCGGTTTAGACGTTCCATGCATGGCACGCGACGGCGACGGTTGGTTAAAATCGTGCTAGTGGGCATGGTTCTCGATCATTTGCCCGAATTTTATATGCCATAATCATTTCATTTCATATTGCCGTAAAGTAATTTATTTCTGATGATGATGATGATTTTATTGAGAGTTGTATTAAACTAACCTACTGCATTCTATAAGATGACGATGATGATGATGAAAATAGAGGGGAAAAGGCCCAGAGGACGGTCACCAACCCGATGGTCAGAAAAGTGAATGTAATATAAAGGAAAGTGATAAATAAATATGTCCGAAGACTGAATAATATAATCTTTTATTCGAAAATACTACAATACCAGATCCTTCTCAGTCTCGTGTTTAATAAAATTAGCGTCAGCGGGACGGCAAGAGACGAAGTTCGAATTTTGCCCTTCGCAGTATAGGGCCAGAGCATCGTAAGTCAAACCGCTAGGTTACAAATTTCGAAGCTACCACGCCTTACCTTTTGGTAGCAGTTTTATTGCCCGTTCCATTCGTGTCCAATATAAAAGGCGCAGTTAGTCCAGAGTCGCCAGCCACACGCGGCACGTGCGCCGGCGACAATGCCGGCCAATCCCACATTAATCGAATCGCCGCGAGCACGCCCGCGCGACACGCGGATACCTTCACAACTTGCTCGAGACCTAATTTGTCGGAATGAACAAATTGTACCTAGAGAGAGGTATTTTCAAAATCAAAACGTAGCTTAGCGGAAATGAGCACAGAATTTAGCTCCATGAACTATATGGAGGGCCGCGTCTGAAAATCAAAGCCAGGCCTTGGTGCCCAGTTTATGCTGAGACTGGGACCCATTAGCACACTATTTCCTTAGATATTACATGCTTTTATTTAACTTGCAATGTATGTATGTTTGTGCGGGACTAATCTTGCAACCAAATTTTGAGCCACTTCCTTCACTTGGTCAGATTCACTTAACATTTTGCATTATCTATTTCTATAGTGAAATTCTGGTGGTCTGTCCAGGATCGTCTCCGCAGGACAGAACTCTTCAATGGTAAAGGGCATCGACTGGAATTGTTACGCAAATGTAGTTTGGATGACATTGTAAGTACAGTCAACATAACCTAACCAACAAAAAGTTGGAAACCCCCGACTTTGTCACTTCAAAGCTCAATATCTCAAAAACGGCTGAACTGATTTTGATGAAACATATCTAAGGACCATCGCTAGAAAACCTGCTTTCAATTAAAAAAAACCGCATTAAAGAGCTACAGTGCCACAGACAGACAGACAGATACACATAGCTGTCAAACTTATAACACCCCTCTTTTTGCGTCGGGGGTTAAAAATGAACAGTCAGCAAGAAAAGTTATAATTGTTTGTGTTCTTTATATTTTTTATTCACATTGTTTTTTATATTTTATATATTTTTTAGACCTTTATCAGCCTTGTCAGTCTAGATCAAGACACGCCTTTCTATAACAGCCCACTGAGCACGAATTTCAACCCTCCTCCCCCCTTTCCTGGCCTGCTGTTGTAATTTTATTATCGCCCGTTTACCGTAGCTACAGGCCCCCTGCACTACGTTTGCCGTCACGCGGTCTCCAATCAAGAGCCAGTCTGCCCCAACGACCATCAAGCTTCTATACTGCAAACGTTACAACTTACAAGTGATACAATCCAAATTCTAACCTAAAATTGCATAATTCCCGCGGGATACCAATGAACAAATTGTTGACTGACGAAGTAACGGGAGAACTATCTAATAACTGTTACTTTTTAATGAGACAGTTGACAATTCTGTAGACTTGTAGCATTTGTAATTTTTGTGATATAGGTAGCAGTTCTACGGCATGTCAAGCGACGTGCCCACTGCCCATTCCGTTTGGCTATATCGCCTCTTTACAATGACAACGTGACATCTAAAAAACCGCAATTTTACAGGAAGCCAATTTATAACTTAAAAAACTTTATTCCATTTAAAATATTGGTATTTTTACTGTCGCTTTACAATTAATTTGTTGGATTAACTAATTATCTCCCTGAAAAATCACAAAAAAAACGCTGTTCAATAGTTATCACCATAAATTTGATCGATAAATAAAAAACAGAAAATTTGTCACGCTTTTTATGAAAAAATATGAAAAAATGCATGTGACAAACTCGCTTATCACGTTGAAGATGTTAATTTTTCTAAAAAGCGATGTGATAAGTTAAATAAAATACGATGTTAAAATAAAAATCTTGTATTACCAAAAATAAAATATTTAACAAAAAGATGGTTTTCTTAACCGTAATTTGTAATACAAGCAATGGTATTATTATAAAAACTACAAAAATAATAAATGGACAAACATGAGGTCAATCGTATTTTACGGTACTTAGTATATAATAGTCGACCAAGAAATTTCTTTACCACCCTAAGGTTCAATATCAGTTGCACAGCTTAAAACATTACAGACTATTTTCACTTACAAGTCAACATGACAATCTACCTTATTTTTTTTTCTGATTTGGGAACTGTCATAAAAAATGGTAAAGCACTTTCTTGGTCGACTATGTCTTACTTAAAATAATTAAAACATACATTAGCCGCTTCACATAGACCAGGTATTAGAAGATAAATGAGAAACTATTGCCTATTATTAGTTAAGTCTCAAGTAAAAGTTTATGTTGTTTAAATAACTTTTAAAATGAACATCTCATAAAAAAAAAAAGGTAAATGCATTTATAAAAAATAACAAACTTTAACAACTCATAATGTATTCAAGGCACATTTTAATAATGAGTACTTTAGCTAGGTAAATTATTAAATTATCACTTACATAATAATATCACAAGTTAAACATTATTTAGTCATAAAGGTGCAGTCAAAAATTTCTAAAAAAATCAAATTTTATAATAAAAAGCTACTTATCAGTCTTGCAAAGATTCGTAAAATGGCATAAGGTATCTGGGAATAAGGTTTTTATTGACCAAATACATGAGATCAGCTTTCTTTCTGTTGGCTAGTCCACATCTTTGATGGTATGCTTTTTGCTTTTTTCTGATAACTATAGCTTCCTTAAACACTTCGTCTGAATAAGATTCTACTTTGCACTTTTATCTATCTTTTATAAGTTCAGTTAGTTTTACAGTTTTATTATCTTCATCTTTCATCATTGTGAAGTTCATTTGGGCACCTCGTGCCTCTTTTGCTAAGTTTAGGTTACTTAAATTGCCCGTAGCTAATTGAATCAGCTTCCTAGATCGTGACTCCATCTAAAAAAATGTTCATTTAGTAATTTTATTTTAGCAGATATAACGTAACATATTAATTATATTTAATGTTCGCAAAAAAGGGATTTCGACAAAAACGGAACATAAAAAAATGACCAGGTATTTTTTTTTTGTATTCTAAAATCATTCATCAACAACATCGTATCATCATGAGATAACTAAAAAATAAACCAATACATTTTATTCGATAACGTAACAAAATAATTTGTCTCATTCTAAACACATAAAGTTTTGCAGGAATAATGAGTTAAATATTATTATCTTACTGTATATGAAAAATAAAATAACGATAAGAAACTTACCTTTGCAAGTAAAACGTGGTATAATAGAGATGTCACGTTTTTGCGCAAACCGAGAACTCTTCTCTCGTTGCTCGCCCGGGGTCGACTAACATGCCGCGTTGTCAATGTTAAGTGTCCCACACAAGTGAGAATGAGACAACGTGACACTGTTGCTTCTTTTGCTCACTACTTCGCGCCCGTTGACTTAAAAAATGCCGCGTTTTTGTAGAAAATAAAATTCGATATGGCGGTTTCGATTAACAAATAATAAAAAAAACTTTTTTTCCGAGATGTCACGTTGTCATTGTAAAGAGGCGATATGCTGAGCTACGTCGATGATTTTGGTTCTTTGTTCAAGACATAATGTTATGTTATAATATCGGAGTTGTCGCCTTATTGGGAAAGATAATCCTCCCCCAACACTCAGTTGATCGAGAAACGACCTCATAAAAATGATGGCCGAATCTAAAGCCGTTTTGGCTTAACGGGCGAATTCAATTAATCGCTTCGATCCTAACGAGGAAACATAACGCTCAAATCTCCATTAACCTTTAACGAGTCCCCTCCCTTACTAATCTATTCAGTTTAAAGGACACCCTCCCCGCCGGACGTCCTGGCCGAGGGTCAAAGGGACTTTTGACGCGATTCGATTAGCGTCTCCACGCTCCGCGGCGGAGCTACTGCCGATTCGTCGAGTAGTTCAGAAATATGTAAAGTTAGTTTGGCTTTACGCAACGGCAACGGTAGACCAGCGTCGGCTGCAAGGCCGACATTATTCTGAGCTGGAATCATTTCGAGACAATTTGTCTCAGTTTCCGTTTTTCTCTTCTTTCAAAAAACCTTAAATGTAACGATTTTTTTTTTAATTTCAAATTGACCCTAACGTGCAAATTATTAACGGAGAAAATGGTAATGTCGTCTGTCATTTGGTTATTTGTTATGACGGGCAGACACGCTCCACCTACGGGTGGGAGCGCCCGACATAACAGTAAAGGAATTGGGACATAGTGATACATCTGCTGTGAAAGGAATAATAAAAAAAAAAGACAAAAAAATACGTTCCCAAAAATACGACCACGAAACAGAAGAAAAAATATACACCTAAAATTATTTACCAGTTCCTCCCACCCAAGCTCTCTCGTTCTGAGAGGAAGCCTGTGTCACGCAGTGGGACAACTGCAGAGTAATAACGATGTGGCTCAGCTTAAAACGAAGATTGTAGTTGTAGCTACGTAATAACCTCAAGAAACGTGTTTACGTTGAATAACCTAATTATAACTAATGGAATAACGCGTTCAACCCATCTATATATAGGTACCTCGCTGGGAATGTGTAACATAATAACTGTTGAATATAGATGAGTAGTGACTTTGTCAGGGTAATTGTTGCGAGAGGCAGTCGTGCTCGCGATATTGAGGGGTGCGCGGGAAGGCAAACGTCGCGGGACGGCGTCGTGCTCAGGTGCTTACTATAGTATGTGAATTTTGTGATTGATACGTTCAGTTATCTCGAGCAAGGGTAATATTTTGCTCTTCATATTCCAACTCGTACTCTCACAAACAATTCACACATCCAACTATTCCGCCTAACATTCTGTTAGTATATAATTAATCCAGAAACATTTCCCGACCTGCCCCAAACGTTTATTAAATTCGCGACCGATATGAATACGGGAGTCATTCGTGCTCTTTTTACTTGTGAGATAATTATCGTTACGGGAAAACATGAGGCGGAAAAAGAGGGTTCCGCAAACAGCCGGATATTACACGGCTCTTCGTCAAATAATTATCTCTCGCCGCGAACATCTTCGGTCTACGAAAACACCGCACCTTATCCTGGGGTCAATTAAACGTTCGAGAGAGAACAATATTGTCAAACTAGTGTATTACTACCTAAGTATGTGTTGTATAAAAGAAAAATGTCAAAAGAAATTGAGGCCCTCATCGAGATACTAAAAACTCAAACTGAATTGCTGGCCAACATGCGGACGAAAATTTCAGAACTGTCCAATAATAAAATGAAGAGTGATGTTCACGTCCCATGGCCGTCGTCTCTAAGCATTACTGGTGAGACTTCAGCAGCGTTTAAGACATTCGTAGATGGTTGGGCAAACTATGTGGCCGCCACGGGTATGGAGAAATGGGGCCCGGAGCGCGAGTCACAAAAGGCGAGTCTTCTGCTTAGCGCTATCGGTGCTGCCGCTAATAACAAATATTTATTTGATGTGGCTGATGCAACGAAGAGAAGTACCAAAGAGTTGATGGAAGTTCTTCGAGATCGCATGGTGAAAAAGCGAAATGTTATCTATAATCGCTTTATGTTTAACTATCGAATACAGAAGGAAAATTCGGAACCATAGATTATACAACAGTATGTTTGCTCAGAAAAACCTTTAGATTCTTTAACTTTTTTTTCTTTTTCCTTCAGAAGGTTCGTCTAGATATTGGCGTATAGATATTTAGTAGGTTATTACGTTACGTCAATACGAACTGTAGCAGCCTCGCGGAGCAGCAACAATCTACTAACTCCGAAGCATATATCCGCGTATCGCAGCATTTTCCGGCTGCACTTTTGATGCTCCGGGGAGCACTCCATCCCAATATTGCTCAGATTTGATTCCTAAGTTAGGGCTCGACCACACCGGTGTTGAACGCTGTCTGTCTCGCCGTAAACGCATCGACATGCCTCACGCCGCACAAAAACGCAGTGTCCTAACAAATGCTTTGCGCTTTTGACGAGTACCGTTACGGCCTGAGTGGCCGTCCAAGTTTTAACGTGCGGGATTGTTGATACACGTGCAAACATTATAGATGCCGCAGCGTGCACTCAGGTTATTCCTACACGTTTGAATGTCGCTTCCTTTAAATACAGGGTGAAATTTTGAATGTGAGACAAAGTTACTGTTTCAAGACAAAGATTTAAAAGTTTAGATATGCCATTACTGCGAAAAAGGTAGTAACATTCTAATGTTATCGCTAGCGTACCCTCTAGGCTACGGCGTGGTACTGAGGGAGTAGTGCCATCTCTTTCTGTCTTACGAGTAAGCTCACTCTTTTCGGATTTGACATATATCGAGGCGGTCAAGAATAAATGGTTGGAGCGTATCTAAACTTCTAAATATTTGTTTCAAGGTTTGTTAACATTTAGCTGGAATTAGTAATTAAGCCCGATAAAATTGTCGCCTTCCATACACGGTTTATACCTGCTGAGCTGGCAACGTAGCATTTTTGTTAGTTTTTCTCGATTATTCCATAAAAATTGAATGAAAATTAATAATGTTGTCTGATAGAACACTTCTTAATATATAAGTTAATGTGTCTACTCCAATAATTATTCGTTATCGACTTTTATTTTCTTTTAAAACCGGTCATAAACATTAATTCGTTTTTAAGGAATATAAAAGTCTATATAAGTTTATATATTAAGAAGTGTTCTATCAGAAAACATTTTTAATTTTCATTCAATTTTTATGGAATAATTGAGAAAAACTAACAAAATGCAACGTTGCCAGCTCAGCAGGTATAAACGCTCTTAAACAGCAGTGTGGACAGCACGCCTTAAAAACATGACGCACAACTCACTTGCATTTACAGTGCCTCAGCGTATTTTGAGTGCCAGTGTAGTAGATGCTTTATGTATGGGCGGACGATTCTCAACAAGGCTAAGCAAATTGCTCCGGGTCCCAGCATTGTGTGGCCGCCAGATTATTTGTGAACAACTTTGATCATTACTTTGGATGCCAAGATATTAGAGTGCGATAAACTGAGTCATATTCATGTTGCAGTAATAACTTCTGTGTGTTTCGGACTTTGTGGAATAATAAAAGTAGACTGAAGAATATTGTTTCCGTGCCGACGGGCAAGCCAAGTTAGAACAGTCAGCGTCATATAGTAAGTAGCAGTCAAGATCACCAAATACTTGGAAACATACAAAATAGTCATTACCAGTGACTCAGTCAAAGCAGTCAAATTGTTCGAGACATCCATCGCGATCGTGTACAAATATACCGGAGCACGCACGTCGCCAAATATTTTCATAACATTCAAGCCGACATTAGTACCGTAGCAGCCAAATTATTCAAAAGTATGGGACACCACAGGAAAATTGACTTTATTACATACCGTGTAAGGTCCAATGATCCAGTTAGCTAGTCCTCTTTAATACAATGTGAACGGTGTTCCATTGTCAGTCTCTTGGTGCAAAATGCACATGTCATTACCTTTTTAATTAAATAAAAACTCTTTTATAATGTAATTATACTGGCCAATTCAAGCCATATTTAAAAGGAAATCCGTTTATCCAAACTTCTGACAATGTAAATAAAAATGTGAAGAAAGCCGTCAGGCTCCAAATAAAAGAGACGGAACTATCACTGACAAGTTGGTACTCTTTTCGGTGATTGTCAAAAACAAAAAGTCGAATCTTATGACGTGTTAATTTATTTCGCACTCAACTCGAGATTAAACCTTAAACCTTTTAAATAAAGCTCAGTTTTCTAGTGTGTCCCATACTTTTGGATAATACGGCTGCTACGCTACCAGTGTGCTTGCCCCGATTTATTTGTACACGATGGATGTCCTGAGCAATTTGATCGCTTTGATTGGGTCAATGTTAATGACAATTTGGATGTTTCCAAGTATTTAGTGATCTTGACTGCTACGTACTATATGATGCTGACTGTACAGTCGAGTTCATAATCTTGTGAGCAAAAATTGATCAAAAATATTTTTGATAAAATTGTTGCTCACAAGTTTATGAACACGACTGTATACTCGTTAAGACATCACTATGTATCATTGTTTCTGGTCTGCTCGAAGGCGGATTTATTTCTTTGGCACCTTGTGGATCCTAAACTGCTGGACGGATTTTAACAAGTAAGGTATCACTTAATTTTTTCGTAATGGCTACGGAACCCTATTTTGGGCGACATGCTCTTGGCCGGTTTTTGTACCAGCTAGCGGCACGGTAGCGGGCCGCGCCCCTGCCCCCCACTCGGACTGCAGGGTTTGTGAAGACAAATTGAATCGACCAGTCCGCGATAGGAGTTCTGGGATATCGAGAAGCGCTTGTATTTTTAGAACAGACAAATTCAATTGAATTCAACTGACTTTCAAGGGATTTTTAACGTTTAAAAAGACAGAAATACTTATGAGGGACATACTGGTGATCAAAATACGCTGATCCACACACGCAGTAACGTGATATGGACGTCAAGTTTTTAGGATTCAGTACCCTTAGTGTAAGTTTTCGGTTACAAAATACGTCTCGATTGCGTTCGCGTTAAAATCTCAATTTGTATGGAAACACGAACATCGCAAACGTTCCGCTAGAGGCGCTGTTCGTGTTTCCATATAAATTGAGATTCTATATATTATATCCATATATATCGAGACGTATTTTGTAATCGAAAACTTACACTAAGGGCACAGGTCTTTACCGAACAAAAGTCGTGACGTTTACGGCACGTCACTGCGATTCCGCACCGTTTGCGTATTTTAAGCAGCGGTGTGGAAAGCATGCAAAGAAATCGGTGCACATACGGTGCGTCACTGCGATGCCGTACCGTCACCGTTTTTTAAGCAGCGGTTTGGCCCAGGGCTTGTTAACGTTACCAAATTCAAACTATAAGTAACGTTAAATAACGGTAAAAATCATAAAAATACCTAGTACCGGTATTAAAATTTAACGTTAATTGATAACTTAACATTATTTAACGTTACCTAATTACCGTTATTTTTACCGGTAAATTTACTTTACATTGTAGGGCTTGTTAACGTTACCCAATTCACATTATTATAACGATACCGAAGTAACACTATCGGTAATTTTTGCTATACTACCGAGTGTTGCCAATTTAGCGCGTGCATACTCGCTCGATAAATGAGGATAATCTAAAATTTAACGTTACCCAAGCTTACCGGTAAATAGTAATATAAATACCGTTAAAATGATTTAACGATACTTTTGAATTAACGTTAATTTAATGAATAGCTGATAACGTTACCATTTTTTTTACCGGTAAAAAGTTGTATAAGTAACGGTAAATCGTTTAACGTTAATTATCATTTAACGTTAAATCACTTTTTAACGGTATTTAAAGCCCTGGTTTGGCCCTAATGGTGGCTCTGCCTAGATGTTCGTGATGTTGCCAATATCGCCGCGGCCGGCTTGTCGCGCGACAACTGCGGGACTATGAAATTCTAAAATCGAAGTTCGTGTCGTTCTGTCCCTCTGACACTTATACGAGAGTGAGAGGGACAGTACGATACGAACTTCGATTTTCGAATTTCGGAGTAGGCCCTCTGACAGTCGCAACGCGATGATTTATCGCCGCCGCGTGTTCGGCGTCACGCGACAACCGACGCAACCCAACACAAGCAAGAATCGTGCAAATTCCTTTACATTGCGGCGTTCTCTTTTACTTTGTAATTCGTTAGTATCACTACCACGCAATGTAATGAAACAAGCACGATTTCCTTTGCATGTCTAAACAAGCTTAGGCGCGTGATAAGTTATGTGCGCGGTGACGAATGGGGCCCGCGTAATACAATAATAGTGTTTACCCGACTGCGAGACAAAAAGAAATTTCACCTAAAGATAAATATCGTAGACCAGTATTAAGATCTTCGCATGTACACAATAATATTTACCTAAGCAGCAACTACGTATCAAAACTACGCAAATTGCGGTATTCGATTACTCGTAGATCCATACTTCCATACTAATTATTATAAATATGAAAGTGTGTGTGTTTGCATGTTTGTCTGTCTTTCACGTAAAAATGGTGCGACGGATGGAAGTGATTTTTGGCATAGAGATAGTTTATATGGGCCTGAGAGTGACATAAGCTACTTTTTATCCCGAAAAATGCACAGTTCCCGAGGGAACAGCGCGCGATCACCGAATTTCACGCGGGCGAGTCGACGGGAAAAAGCTAGTAATATATAATTGCGAAAGTGTTCGTTTGTTCCGCTTTCACGCCTTAGCCACTGAAGCGATTGTCATGTAAATTTCCTTACAAAAAAAATGTGTGGTTCCCGAACGCGTGCGATACACGAATTTTTCACAGACGAAGTCGCGAGCAACAGCTAGTTATGTACAAAAAATATAGTATTGGAAACTTGACACCAATTAACCTAGTCCCAAAGTAAGAAAAGCTTGTGTTATGGTACTGGATAAAGGATAAACATACTCAAATACATATGAAACAAACTCAGGAGGAAACATTCATTTTCCTTGAACACACACACACACACATGATTTAATACTTCGAAACAAGATGGAGCGACGACCTGGTTGAGATCGCGGGATCGCGGTGGATGCGGAAAGCACAAGACCAGTCTGAGTGGAGAGCCTTGGGGGAGGCCTATGTCCAGCAGTGGACGTCTTTAGGCTGACATGATGATGACATCGAAACAGCCTGTATATAGATACATAATAATAGTAGATTGTATAAAAAGAGCATAAAACGAGCTATTTTACCCGAGGCGTTCATATAGCCACCCGAGCCGGTACGGCAAGGGTGGATAGACACGTCGAGGGGAAAATGGGCTTAATGCTCGACTTTTACACTCTGCTTTTCACTTCGATGGCGAGGAAATGAAATAGCAACAGTGGAAACAATTGGTCACTTACTATGTACATTTTATTGTTCGAGCATTACGAGTACTGTTATAATTATATTTTTTTAGTTTTATTGATCCAGCATAAACACGAACTTTACGTGCATGAGTTAAGTGAAAAGTATCTTTGTCTTCTTCTTTATCTTCTTCACATAAGTAGGTAGTGGGCTCGGGTGGCTATTTGAATGTCTCGGGTAAAATGGCTCGTTTTATGCTCTTGTTGTACCATCAGCCAAATAAATGGTCTATCAATTTTTAAACAAGTTCCTATCAAATGAATATGTCGCTAAAGCCGAACTTTCAAGTCGACAGACAGAGTAGGCAGAGCACACGAAACGTTACTGCTTCGGAGCCACTTTTAGCAATTTTCGGTTTAAATTTGACAAAAACGGTACAATAGTGACAGGTTGCTAGCCTAACGCCTACCTATCCTTTGTCGTATCTTACGACATCAACGGAAGAAATGGAGAGGTGTTAATCTAACCCGACACCACACGGGGTCTTAACAACAAACATATAATCGTAACGGAATTGCTACAATTTTCTCGAGCCCAATTCGGGTCGTCTTTCTCGCGACAAAACATCCTTTGTTGGGAGATTAACAAACATACTGTTGTAAGGTTCGACGCGGCCCTTTGTCCGCGTCGCGTCGCGACACCACCCGGGTTGTACCCGCCGTGACACCACTCGGGGTAGCACCCGTCGCGCCGGATCCGGCATCCTGTACCCTTGTTCCTGTCCAATAACAGGTCGGTAAATTATGCTTGAGAAAAGTGAAGTTAACGGGAGCGGTAGTGCTTGGGAATACCGTCAGTTTTCTAACTGTTACATTTCCGACTAATGTGATTCAAAGTTATAATGGTAGTTAGTTTGGTTAAAAAAAGTGTCGGTTTAGCATATCGCTGATGAGCACAATTAGTTATGTTATTGATTCGTTCTAATATTCATATATATGCGAAAGAAACAAACAGACAGACAGACAGAGTTTTAGAGAGAGAGACGTGAAGAGGTCTTCACGTTCAAATCTCGAATTCGACTAAGTTCTGATTTGATATTTGAAAGAAAACAAAGAATGAAAAAAAAATATTTGTTAAAATTCGGCACAGCAAAAGAAAAATACAATGAAAAATAAGACAACCTTATCTATCTATCTAATACCTTTAAACGAGCAGTTCTTGTATATATATATATAAATATATTTTGGGAATCTCAAAAACGGCTTTCGATGATATTTGGTATGTAGGGATTTTCAGTCTTGGTCTTATCTCTGGGAAAACAATTGTTACCGAGTTTTAGCCCGAGCAAAGCTCAGTCGCCCAGGTACTATGTATAATAAATAAGAAGAAAGAAAAGAAACATTGAGATAATTGTTATTGAGATAATGTGAGACCCTGGGGACAGAAGACAGTTTATATTCAGGAAAATTGCATAGTTCCCGCAGAAGAGCGATAGTAATGAATGCTATAATTGTCATGCTGTGCCTTTATGATTATGTTTTAGAAACCCTGTTGGTTTTACTTCTTATAGGTATTTAAAATTATCATGATTAAGATTAATGCTAATTTTAATGTTTTACCTACCACATTTTAAGCAGAATAATGACTGACTTTGACTTTGCGTTACTCTGGTTCTGGATTAAATATTTTATTTCGAAATAAAGATTCTGTGTTACTTAATAATCTATCCCGTTTCCTTTTCAGATAGTTACATGCTGAAAAATTGGACCATCAGCCAAATAAGTGGTCTATACATTTTTAAACAAGTTCCTATCAAATGAATATGTCGCTAAAATCAAACTTTGTAGTTGAATGCCACGTCCGTTGGCATTATTGTTTTATGACATGCAAATAATTATCAACTTTAGTGTGGCAGACCACATATTTGGCTGATGGTACATGCTGTTATAATATAATATCGTATAATAATGGCTTCAGAGAATCATTGTAGAGGTATACTAGTTTTCTCGCCTCCTCGCGCATCCGGTATCATATCGTCTACATAACATGTGGAGCAAAATGTCCATACATTTATCTCGGTAATCACTACCAGTGTTTCGTGCCATTAAATGCAGATTAGGTATTTGGAGCATGAGCGCTGTGACACAACGCGACGCGGCGCGCCGGCCTGATCCCGGTAATCCGTTTTTTGCTGGCGATAAATCACTCCAGCCTCCAAGAGAATATTTAAAAAACCGGCCAAGAGCGTGTCGGACACGCCCAAAATAGGGTTCCGTAGCCATTAGGAAAAAATTATACTACTATTTAAGAGTAAAACTACTAATAATTATCAAGCAAACTTAGCCGTTATAGTTTTCCTTGAAAGTTTGATATACTTACTACCACCCTGAATTTTTTCAAATTTTAACGAAAAGGCACGATTTTAATGAAAATTTGCACTTTAAAAATGAATATTTCGCAAAAAATCAATGAATCGAAAAATCGTCTTAGCAAACCCCTAATGATTTTAAAAGATCTATCCAACGATACCCCACGCTATAGGGTTGGATGAGAAAAAAAACACCCCCACTTTACGTCTATGGGATATACCTACCCTAAAAAATTTTTTTTTTAACTTTTTTATTGTACCATTTTGTCGGCATTGTTTACATTATATATTTTATCCGTGCAAAATTACAGCTTCTAGCATTGATAGTTTCTGAGAAAAGCCGCGAACGGACGGACAGACAGACATGGCGAAACTATAATGTTTCCGTTTTTGCCATTTTGGCTACGGAACCCTAAAAAGCTATGTTAATTAGTGAATTTTTGTACACAAAACTCTCAAGGGTTATGTTATTTATAAATCGAGTTACGCCAGAATAACTCCGATATCTGTTCGGGAAACCAAATAAAGACTAATTGAGTACATCCTTGAACATGGGAAAACGAGTCGGAAAATAATAGTAAGATATTGGGATCGGGCGCAGCGGCTTTGGTCGCTAGCTATTAATTAATTCTGTGCTCTGTCTATTCATTCCTTCTTACCAATATTATAAACACGAGATTAAAGCTATCTGTTATTTCTCCTCCCTTAAACTGGTGAACCGATTTAGAAAACTTGGTATGTAGATAGCCTTAGACCCTGGATACGGGTGGCCCTTATTTCGCATAATATTAAAACGGTATTTGACAACTCCTGATTTTGCCATATCTTAATATTATTATTAAAATATAGATAAGATAGTGTTTAGCGAAGATAAAATTTAAATCGGTTGAAAATTGGATTTATAGTGATTTTTTGAAAAATCTATATACCTGTCTCTTTCTCAAACGCTTTTCTCTATGCAGCAAGTATGGCAGTACTGGCGTGTGACGTCACATGCCAGTATGTCTTTCTCTGTCTAATCTTGAATTTCAAACCTTTATAACTTTGTTATTAAATTTGTAAAGGTAGCTTAAAAATTGTTTTTCTATTCGATAACAGGCATTGTGTAGTTTTAATTTATAAAACATAAGTATACAAAATAGTCAAATACCGTATTGTCCTAATATGAATTCGCATAACAGTTTTGGCATAAAATAATTGTGCATAACAGCGAACTTGCATAATTGTTATAAAGAAGCATAACACTTATTTAGCATAACAATGCATCCGCCTAATTGAAATATGCATAATATTATTAATTATAACTTAAACTGTTATAAAATGAACACGCATAATTTTATCAAGCGAGTGAATTAGCTTGTTGAGGGCAAAACCGACTCGGTTAGGTTAGGTTCAGAAGGCTAAGGCGGGAGCGAAGCGTAGCGTAGCAGCCTATATTCTCAGACCTACCGAATATACATAAAAAAAATCATAAAAATCGGTCAAGCCGTTTCGGAGGTTACAAACACTGTGACACGAGAATTTTATATATTAGAGAAGAAAATGTTGAAGGAATATTAGTATGCAAATATTGGAATATTCAGTAGTGCTTACATGTCATAATGTTTACGTTGATCGTTTTAACTTCTAGTTTTCATTTTTGTTGTTTGGTATATGAACACACTTTTTTATTCCAAGTCAAGTTTAGTATTCTATACTTTATATGTTTTATTCCACGAGCTGGAAACTACTATAATTTCTCAAGAAATACTTGGCAACCCTACAAGTGGAAGTGGAAGGTCCTCAAGAGGCTTTAATCACGCCGTAAAAATAATTGAGGTCACACGTCGTGCACACGCAGCGCACAGTGATATCGGACCTTTGACTACGGCGTGAAATTGGCAAACAAATTCACAGGTAGGGCCCCTGATAAGGTTTTAATAAGACCTTTAAGAGAAGTTTCCCTGCCGGCCGCGCGGCCGCGTTAGGTATGCGTTTGGGATTAATTGGGATATTGCTGTCTTTATCGCTCGTGACATAAGCGCTCGCAGCCGTCCCCCCCATGCCTTCCGCCACGACGTCCGTAATTTATATCGAGATAGCTGTAGGCTTTTCAAGATTTGGGCGGTTGAATTTTGGGTTTCGTTGTCCTCATTATACGAAAAGTATAGCACAGAAATCAATGATATTTTACAATCAAGATATTCATTATATTTTATATGCCTCTGGTTTTTTTCGATTTTAGTAAAAATGCTTTATTAGTCCGTAATTCACGTGCAAAGTTGACATCTTTTTTTGTTGACTTTTGATCTCCTGTAATTCTGATATTACACGTTTATATGAAAATCTGAAAAACCACAGGCATAGATATATACGTTTAGTCCATACTTACAAAATTTCATCTATTTCTATTGACTAGTTTTCAAATGAGACCGGGACTACGTTTGTATGGAGAATGGAACGAAGAGACTTCTCTTAAAGCTATAGCCGTGCCCACGGCACTGTACCTGGGAGCCATTACCAGTTCGTCATGCTGTCAGCGCTACTAATTAAGTCAACCCTTCCCCTCCCCTAGACTCGCTCGCAGCTTATCTGGGTACAGCTACCTCACTTTACGTCTAGCAATGTCTATTAAATACCGTAGCTTTGTACAAATGGTAGTATTTTCAGTTATTTCATTTATTAATGTTTAATGATGATATTTAGGCTCGACCCGGGCGTTGCCGCAGACAAAGCTGTGCAGAGGGGTGGGAAAACGGTAATAATATGTATACTTTATATTCTTTTTGTTGGTATGTTTTTAAATGGTTTTATTTAGATAACAAGAGAAAGAGATGTATAAAGGCGAACTTATCCCTTAAAGGGATCTCTTTCAGTTAAGCTTTGAACGATTGAAAGGACAACAGAAACAAGAGTAGACACTACAATGGAAAGATAAAAGGACCGAAAATGTATTAAAAAAATATTTATTTATTGTCATTTTCATACAACATGTTGCTATAATTTCATACGGTGGCAATTTTGCGGCTTTCATCTTCAATTGCAGTTTTACGTGTAAGCGCATTTAGCGACGGCCCTAGACTGAAATCTCAACTCAGTTGAACCGAACGGCAGGTATAAAATGCGACGTGCTCTGGTCAGTGGAACTACCACCATCGCTCTTTATATACCTGCCTCGGTATGAACAGTTTCCGACACACCAGCACTAGCACGGGATAGAGTACACGTTTTTTGGCGCCATCAAATTCCGCCCGACTCTCGCATCCTCCGTGCCAATATTCTGGCCCTACGAGTATACTACGATGTGGAAAATTCGAACTGCGTATCTTGCGTCCCGCTGACGCTTATATTATTAAATACGAGAGTGAAATGGACGGCACGATACAAACTTCGATTTTCGAATTTCGTAGTAGCCCCCCTTGGAGTCGTGTAAACACATGACTTCAATGCGTTCTGTAGAGTAGGCTAAGGTGGAGAAAACGAGCACCGCGTAAACGATTATCCTGCGGCATACTGCCATGACAGTCCCTGGTGGCTAGATTTTAGGGTCACAAAACTGTCACCGTGTAAACTTACCATAGTGAGATAGCAACAAGCACAGCACCGGCTTCAAATGCTAGGTACTTATTATTTTAAAAGCAACCGATGTGAGACAAACAGCACAACCGTGTTCTGTAGCTCTGGCGCACAAAAGGCGGGTCACAGGCGGTAAAGATTGCAGTAATGAAGGTTCTAGGCTACGGACCCTTTATAGCTTGTTTCCGGACCCTCGGAGGTCGATATCGGCCCCGAGACGTTATTTAACGGCTAGCGACTCCTACAAATGAGCCGTTAAATTTACGCTCAGAAATAAAATGCGAATAATATCTCGCGGGATGAGATGCTCTGAGTGATTGGAGTCGTTGGTGCTCGGATTGCGGGCGATGGCGCGGCGTGGACTGATGGGGCTGAGAATGCTCGTAAATTAAAGAAGGAATGAAAACCCCAATTTATCTTCCTTCCAGAACCGTATTTGTCTCATCAGCGAATCAGTAATCACCACAGAAACCAAGGTAATGTGGTGTTGTGGACGGACCATTACGTATATGCATTCATCAAACATAATCTTTAGCGAATTGTAGAGAGGGTTGAACTTGTCCGGACAGTGAAGCAATATTGAAGCGTATTCGGGCTGTATTCTCCAAAATTACTTCTGCAAACTTGCACTATGATGAGCAAAAACGAAAGGTCGAAAGCCTCGAAATATCATGGCTCTGGAACGTAATAGAGTGGACCGGTATCAAGGCAGATTAAGGCAAGGGAGAAGTTGGCCATGGACAGGACGAGATTTTAAGAGCTGGCATTATAAAGAATACGAAGTACATGAAGTTTAATAGTAGATTGATAAACAAGGGTCATAAGTGATCAGTTATACCCAAGACATTTAGGTGCACGAGCGAGCAAAGCGAGCGAGGGTGCTTATAGTTCGCGGGTGTAATTGATCATGTACACTCGAGTTGAACACTCTAATTTTCATCACAAATGCGAGGAAAAAAAGAAAAACCGTTATAAATATATACACAATTTGTAACAGAGTAAAAGAAAATTTATCGCGCCAAACCGTCTTTTGTTTTTTTTTTAGTGGCCTCGCGCTCTTTGGCTTTGGCACTTTCAGCCAGCACTGGCCAGCAGCATTATGCCAGCATGGAGGTTTGGAGGTAAGTATTACGCATTACAATCTCCTTGTTTACCAGTTCGTGAATACAAAGGATGTTAATCGAATTTACAACACGGATTTCAAGTTAAATGCAACCTACTTTCAGAGTTTAAGTGATGAAAAAACTATTTTTTACTGAACAAGTTTAGGTGGCACTGTTATCATTATGCCTTTGTATTGCTTCTTCACTGTAAAAACCAGAGCGTTATAAATTTCAGGATTCTCTGTCACCGGGGAAAGTAGCGAAGACAGCAAAAGCCGTGTAATGTATTTCCATTTGCGGGCAAACTACGTAACTTTATTTTGTCAAGGGCATGAAGGTAAGAAAACATTTATCCCACACACGGGACCGTATCAGTAAACGTAAACCGTAAATCAATCAGCAAACGATTTAGCGCTAGATCCATTTGCATAAAAACAAAACGCGACCCGAAAGACGGAGATAGCTGCTAAGAGCCGATTCGCTGTCCAAAGCGAGCAACCTTTTGCTCGGTATTCCTTGATTTATGTAGTGGAAACAATGTAGTCCGCAATTGGGGCATCAGCGCTCATTACACGTTGCTCTGTTTGTGTTCAGTGCACAAGTGGTTTATTTGACACTCCCTTTTTGCGGAGCGTGCGTTTTTCGCGATTTGTTCCTGATTCGTCATATTCCTAATTGGTCATATTTCTTAACTCGTCATTGTACAGTCAGATGAAATTACGAATACGTGCTTACAGTCGGTTAGGTTAAGGTTTTTTTTTACCACCCAGAACCTATAAGTGCCCCGAATCGATTCTGGGCGGTCATAACAAAAAATAACCTTCACCTAACCAACTAAACAATTAATTTTGTGAATGCAAATGTACGAGTACATGGTATGACGAGTAAGGAATATGACCAGTTTCGCAGCACGAGCAGAAAAGGGTTCGAGTACCATCATCGTCCCATCAGCTGTAGGACGTCCACTGTTGCATATAGCTCTCCTCCATAGACCTTCAGTTGCTTCAAATTCAAAATTCAAATGATTTATTCAGTAAATAGGCCGCAATGGGCACTTTTACACGTCATTTTTTTAAATTACCAGCCCTTTCGGAAAGACCATCATTACCAAGAAGAATGCGCCGCAAGAAACTTGGCAGAAAGACATTTTTTCATAATAAGTAATATAATTACAAATAAAATACTTAAAAACTATATTATACAATTAAAGAAAAAAAAATCCAACAAATAATAATAATAAAAATACAGGGATGTATGGGGTCCCTTAGTTACAATACTAAACACTAACTAAAGGTATATCTACGTTCAGTGGAAGTGTAGAATGCTTCCACCGTCATAAATTTTAAAATAATAATATAACAATAATTTAGTTCTGAAATATACATTTCAGGTCAAGTAACCATTAAGCTTTTGGATTTCGAAGGCAAGTTCACGTCTGCCGCCCCCAAAGTTAGCTCACACGCACTCATGTCATGCTCTGAAAGCAGAGCGGTACCGAGGGCATGGTTGGAAGGCTTCGGTTGGAAGCCTGCATCCACCGTGAACCCGCGGCTTGAACCAAGTCCGTAGTGGATATATAGCTGAAAATGGGATATCAATATGACATAAGTAGCGCAAAGGTTCCATCCTGGTACGTGGTTCAGTGTCCTCGCCTGTACGCAGTGTGGGGTCATTGGACACGGTTACTGACATGGCGGACAGACATAAATAATTACACAGACACACACACAAACATCACGCCTGTATTCCCAAATGGGGTAGGCAGAGCACACGAAACGTTACCGCTTCCGAGCCACTTTTAGCAATTTTAGGTTTTAAGTTAGATAATTACAAATGTATAGTTTTAATTTTGTTTCCTGTACTTAAGCATAAGACCCTATAAGACCTATCAAAGGGATTCAGAGATACCACAGGAGACCGAAGAGTAGCTTCCTCGCTCAACGCATCAGTCTTGCGATCCAGCGGGGAAATGCTGCCAGCATCTTTGGTACCATGCCGCTGGGGCCATTTTTAAGCCGAGTTTAGACTTGCAAGAAAAATCGTGCAAGTTGCGGCGCTCGATTGACCACTACAAACTCGTTGGCTTTACGGCCTCGCAATGTAATGCAACTTGCACGATTTTTCTTGCAAGTCTAAACTCAGCTTTAGAATTTAGTTTTAGCTTATTTAATTTTAATCTAGTTTTAGTTTATTTATTGTAATCCACCTTTTATACTTATTATTATCAATAAATTATGTAGACGATATTAAAATTGAACTTTCATAGTTTCAGCTCGACAGAAAGTACCTAATAAATATTGACTCCCCTGAGAGTGGCGAAATGTACGTTTTTTGCGGCATAGACGGTCGTATCTTTTTTTACATCAACTTAGAAGCTTGATTTTTTCAGAGGTTTCAAGGGATTGTTAGAACTAAGTACCTACTTGATTTAAATTTTCTTGACAGATAGACAGACAGATGGACGAAATAGTTGTAAATTACTGCGAATTACTGGAATTGTTTGAACTGATCACGACAATGAATAGGTCCCGACTGTTAAAGTTTAAGTTATCCTAACTCTAGACTTGACTGGTTTTTATAGGGTTCCGAAACCAAAATGGCAAAAACGGAACCCTTATAGTTTCGCCATGTCTGTCTGTCCGTCCGTCCGTCCGCGGCTTTGCTCAGGGATTATCAATGCTAGAAAGCTGTAATTTTGCATGAATATATATGTAAACTATGCCAACAAAATGGTACAATAATTTAAAAAAAAAAATAGTACCTCCCTTAGACGTTAAAGTGGAGTGATTTCTTTCTCATCCAACCTTCTAGTGTGGGGTATTGTTGGATAGGTCTTTTAAAACCATTAGGGGGTTGCTAAGACGATTTTTCGATTCAGTAATCTGTTTGCAAAATATTTAACTTTAAAATGCAATTTTTTGTGAAAATCGGGCGTCCCCCCTCTAAAATCTAAACCGGTGGGTAGAAAAATTGAAAAAATTCAGGACGGTAGTAAGTATATCAAACTTACAAGGAAAACTTTATAGTTTAAGTTTTCTTGAGAATTATATAGCAGCCTAAAGTATAAAAAATACCTAAACATGGAATATTCCGTACAAAATACGAAATCCTTAGAAAAATTTTGGGCGTGTCCGACACGCTCTTCGCCGGTTTTTCAGTTAAGATTTTTTTATGAATCTTGGTTCAAAGATGAACCTTATAATGGCTATTGATAGATAGAAATGGTTATGATTATTAATTTTACAGCAAGTTAAGCTGCATCATTGATACAGTTTGCGCTGTCATTACGGGCCGCTTCGTTTGCGGCCGCGCTGCGCCGCATCAGCATGGATTTGCAAAATCGCTTTAGGCTCGTGCCGAACCTATTTGTTTTGTAGTTTACGAGAGATTATTCCAAACCAACGCCCACATGCATTTAAGCTGTTCGCGGTTGCAAACAACGCATCAAAACGGATACGTTTTGAGAGCCCCCTCAATGTTCGACGATATTGCTGATGTTAAATTAAAAATGTAATCGTTTCTACAGGGCTCAAAAGTATTCATAAAACGTTATTATATTATCATAACTGATCAACATATTTGAATACAAAGCGGTGTTCCACGTTTACAATGAACTTTGCAGGCTATTTGAACGAAACAATCACGGTTATGAGCAAACTTCGCGGATTGATGACTCGAGCCGGAGCGAGCGCTGCCAAATGTCAACTTATTGACAACTCCATTATACAGATTACTTTCCAACTTGTGATACAGTTTGAAATTTTAAAAGATTTATTAGGTAACCATTGGTTACGTCGAACGGCTTCACCTTCCAGGGGTTTGATTTATAACAAAGACCCCGAGCCCGATAGTACAATACCCTCCGCTAATCTACTTTTCTTCCGCACGCGACCTCACTCAAATGTGACTCTAATGAGTATAAAATCCACCTGTCCCTGCTAACGAACGTTGCCAGCGGAACCTTCCAGAGCATCTATCACTGATTTCTTAGACACGACTGCTTTAATTTGAGCTCTGCGAATGCTGCTTATGAAAACACTCCTAGACAGCTACGAAGCTGGTCGCGATAGCCATGACCGGGCTACTTTCAACCCCTTTTTTAAGGCAGCAGGCTGTGACGAAGGGTCAGCTGAGGCTGGTCAACGGGTAATCAATTATGATTAAGGATTGGCTCCCGCAGGAACTCGTGTGGATTAACGCGGTTAAATACGAATGTGACGCAAACAACATCAAAGGTGAACTATCGACTTTCAGCCGGTTCAAGGGTAACACACGCGATAACTGAATTATTCAAGCTCTACCGAGACAATTTGCTCCAACTTATACCAACTTGGAGATTATTAACCACGAAAATCTTTTATAAAATTCCCTTACATCTAACTCCTTCAAACTTCCTGTGACACGCGTTGAAAGACACTAAGAATTTAGATTAAAAATTCTTGATTTCGCAAAAAGCCGGCTCGTGCAAGTGTTGCGAGCGAGATGAAAGAAGTTGCGAGGGGGCGTGCTTGAATAGGAGGGGGGGATGAAACTTCTTTTTCGTTAATTACAGACTCGCCAAAAATTCTGCAAAATTCCCGGACAAATTGTGTGTCCTCAAAGTTGGACGCGCTTCACGATAAAAATATATACGGTGACGGTGAAAAGATATGCTTTAAAATGGAGAGATCAGAAGTTTTAACGTTAAGATAAGATAAGATAAAGTTTATTCCAGAAAATGGGTACATACAAAATCGGCTTGGGTAAACATGCAAACAATAAAAACCACTTGATTTTGTTCAGCTGTGAAACTTATGAAGCAAAATAAAGCGAACACGTAATTTTGAACATGAAACTACCGTGAGACTCACTCATATTAAATATAATGACCCGGATAACTCACGTCTTGCAGCAGCCGCTGAGTCGCGTTGCTCCGGAGACGAAGGGCTACGGATTAGCCCGAAACATGTCGAGCTAAACTCGATTTAAGACGTGAGTTATCCGGGTCATTATATTTAATACGACCACGTAATCTAAAAGTTAAAACTAAGTTTACTCGTTTTTGGGCTTCATGTTTAAAAATAAATTCATTTACCAAATAAATGTATATTACCTACTTAATGCTTTACAAATCGTAAGTAGATGTACTCATATGAATGGTTGTAAGTAGAAAGTTGTGTCGCAACGGCGCTCGCAGCAAGAAATCGAATCGTCTCTTTCAAAACTCAATACCGATTGGGAGTTAATCATATTTACGCATGGCGATAGAAGCTGCCTTATAACGATATTCCTGGAACTTGTCCAATATCCATTGCGGAAAACTGGCACGGATTGGAACGTCTTAACTCCCGCCGAAATTCCGTGGACATACTACCTGCTTGTCGCGAGCAAGAAATGTAAATATAATGACAAAAGCCACATTATGCTCGCGTTATTAATGCTGGAATTACTATTAAACTTCGAGTACTGACGGGAGGGGATTGTTCAATAAATCAATGTTTGCGGGCTCGGATTACTTAGCAAATACTCCATAACTTTACAATGGTTTTGTCATGACTTGGATATGTATTGGCGCGTTGACAGAGTGGCTTTGAGTTTAAAAGGCTTTCAATGTACGAAACGGTTGTTTGACCACTACAATTTGGTTTTGATTTTTTGTATTTAATAATACTTATCTGCTATGATATCTGTGTTGTTTTTGTAATGTTGATGTTGAATGCTTATATACGCCTCATTGTAGAAACCAAGCCTCTGGAGCATGAAGAACTTGGGTTTTATCTCCACGACAGTATAAGTAGTTAAGATCCACTTACCTATTTATAATCTTTAAAAAAAATTGATTGTAGGCACAAATGAAAATAATTAGAATTGTAAATTTAAAGAAATAAATAGTTTATTTTTTCCACGTGGGCCCAGAGCGTATTGGGAATTTCACGCAGATGGAAGTGTTGCCAAAAAGCTTATTTTTAAATTAATTCAAGTTCTATAGGACATAGAAAACTGAAATAATGAGCAGGAAAATAAGAAAATACCATAAGTTGTTGAATATTTAATTTAGTTGTTAAGAAAAAAGTAAATTAAGGAGAGATATTGGGAGTAGAAACTAATAAGATTTAGGGCCGCTTTCACCACTGATTGATAAATTTTATGCGACAGATAAATGTGATGCCGTCTCTGTTTACTCAGACAAAACAAATAGCGACGACATCACAGATATCTGTCACATAAAATGTATAAATGATTGAAACGTGGGGTAAATTTGGGGCTAAACTATGAACGGGTTAGCGAACACCGTCAGAACCTTACATTGTCGCGCTTGTTTCCATCTGAATGCGCCGAGAATCGCTGTTTGTTTTCAAATCAGATCATCCTACCCAGTGTACCTAGTGTTTGGATTCGACTCCTGGAAGGTATTCGTATTTATCATGATTGAATTAGTCTGGCGGCTTTTGTTTACCAACTACATACGAGACGGCGAACCTTTGACGGGATCTACATAATCGATCTGAATACCGAGGTCATCTTCGACAGGTATCTCAAGTTCACTGTTGCTTACCGTAAAGTTTTGCTTTCCGTAATATTAACTTTAGAGATGGTAATGTTATTGCGCCGATCACCCCCAACGCCCCCCCACCCCCTCTAAAAGGCCCTACAGGCATTACGAGAAATCCTAACGATTAGACTGCACCGTTTCACTGGTACCGTTTATAGTATCGTATGTGTGAGAAAACTGTACAGTTTTGTAGATTTTTTTAAACTGTACCGTCGAACGGAATAGTATCAAATTTCGGATAGAATGGATCAATTTGGTCTTTAATTAAGCTCACAACCGCATTGTGAAATGAAGATCGCTACGATAAACTGTAACGTATGTGTGGCATAAAAATTTACGATAAATTGGCCCGATCGAACGGTGCAGTCTGATCGTAGCAATTTTCGTAGCATCTGTGGGCCATATAAAGACTGACCAGGAATATAAAAAGTACACTTACTATACAATACCTATCAGTCATATTGACAATGGTGTCGGTGATGTTATTTACAGGAATATTTTCTAATCCCTCAGACCTTTTCTTTGACAAATACTTTTATACATTGTGAATTATTTTTCTTCTAAGGCTATAGATAATCTTCGGCATTTTAACGCACAAAAACACAAAATAACACTTTAAAATACCACGCGCAAACAACGTTAAACTTTGACAGCAATAGACAGATGACATTTGAATTTAGTGTTACCAGTGAAAGAAATTAGTTCTATTGATTTTTCGCAATATGGCGAGGTTTTTATAATTCTGGTAAGCCTTCAGCCACATTGTCATTTCTTAAATTATCCCATGTTTTATTTGAATTAAAAACAATGTTATTACACGTTTTTTCACGATCGCTGTCTGTGTCTTGTTACTGGAAACATAGTCAAACGCTGAACATTCCCAAAGTAAGTAAAAAACTGTCTGCAAATATCTGGACTGAACACTCGTAGTCTAGGTCCGCTGACAAACACTATGCTCTGTGCAAATACAGCCCGGGCCAAGAAAAAGCTGAGCGGGGAACGCGAAACGATCGTATTACATTCTAAACAATGAAAACATGGAGTAAAATTCCTAGTTTTGCAATTGTTTGTCCATTTGCTTAAGTCAACGGCCGTAATGAAGTACACCCAGACACATTGCAAAACTATGAAGTTTCTGAATGTGAACAATATGAATCATAGACAAAAATACAATGCTTACTTGTTGCGTGCGACAGAATAGAAAGTACCTATCTATAGCTTTTTTTTCAATGGTAACAATAATCAGGAACTTCATAGTTGTGCAATGTGTCAGGATCGGCTTCTTAGTGGCCAGGCACTATAGTTTTGTTACTGCCTTAAAAGGAGCTTGCCTCAAACAGAACAGAAACAGGATAGAAAGTATGAAAAATACCTACTTATGTTTGTCCTCGAGTAACACAAGCTTGTTTATTTTGAGACTACGTCTCTTGCAATAGTATTTGTATTTTATTTAAATCTTCGTGGCGCTCAACTATCTTCAGGTTAATTGGTATTTTTGAAGTAGTAGAAGAAGAGAAGGACCGACGCACATTCTCCAAAATGTAACCTGTAGAAAACCGAGAGACAAGCCGTACCTCAGCGGCTTGCTAGACTTTTCTTAAACTAAGCTTTAATGAAGAAAGAAAGAAAGAAAGAAAATACATTTATTCACAACACAAGACACAACAATAGTATTAAGTACAAATAGACAACACGTAGGAAAGTACCTATGTGTCATTGCGGTAGTGAATCGGACACTGGCTCAGCATAATGCTGAAGCGTTAATAATAAACACCCCAGCGCTGATTTTCAGCCAGCACCGTTGGTGACCCTCGGACCGCTACAAAGATATACTACACAGTTTTATTACTATACATAAGACTACATAAATAGATAATTTATAAACTATGAAACATAATATTATTTATTTCATGGCTTAGAAAGACATTAACATTAGTACATAAACATAATTATTATAACTGTTATACACTCACTTGCCAAATATACAACACCGTTAGGTACGCGAGCTAAAAGGAAACATGAAATTAACAACCGAAACAAAAAAGAAGTTTTGTGTAATAGTGCTGGAAGGGAGAGGAATTAATGGAATTATAGCTTTTGAAATGCCAACAAATAGCCTTTAAGCTTTCGCCCAAAGGTGTACCTGCTAGTCACTCCGAGTATAGGCGGAGGGATGTCATTCCAGCACTTAGACGCTGCGAATCTGAAACTACCTCGAAACGTCGCATTAAAAGTAAAAAGTAAAAAAGTATTTATTCACTCCAGCTTTACCTACATATAATCCTGTTTTGCTATGCTACAGTCAGGTGACATAAAACAGATAATGCTAGTAAAAACAAACAGCTGGTTCCTGTTTGGTTTGGAGGTCGGCGGTCGCCGCGGTCGGTGGCCTACTGATAGTCCCATCTAATTAGATGCAGCTGCAGGGTTGTCGAAAGGGTCTCTCTCTCGTTGGTTACATGTAAGAGTATTTGAAAGCCGGGGCAAGAATTATGTGAGTCGTGATCGGCGTCGTCGGCGATGGTCGATCACATAAAAAAGACGTAAAGTCTGTTCTCAGATATTAGAAAAATAGTTTATTTATTACAGTCGCTTGTCACCGCGCGCACTGAGTTTTGTCAACCACGTGACGGTCAGGCAAGCAAGAATTTAGCAAGTATATATTTTGTCAGTAAATCATCATCATCATCATCAGCCGGACGACGTCCACTTCTGAAAGAACCCTCCTTGGGCTGTCGGGTAAAAAGGTCTCCCCCTTATAACACCACGAATGAACATCCAACCTGAGGATCCAACTCTCACGATGTCCTCAGTCCACCTAGTGGGAGGCCTGCCAACGCTTCGTCTCCTTGTCCGTGGTCGCCACTCGAGGACTTTTCTTCACGGCATTTTGTCACTAAATGCATTGCTGCAAACAAAATATAATGAAGACTGTAACATATTCGTAACTGAATTTTAGCAAGCAAACAATTCAGATAAGAACAACTTAAACTCCGAAGTGTCGTTCTGGTTTCAGTAAACATATTATAACTTTAAACCAAATACCTTCCGCACCGTTTAGGTAGCGACGGCTGCCAGCATGACGGGTGTTAAAAAGTTACAATTGGTCGTTGAGCTCCCTGACACCACAACGCGTTTAAGCAACGAAAGTTGAAGTATTCTTGGCCTTTGCATAATTTAGCGAAGCTGGATGTGGACTTTAGTTTTGTTGGCTTAAGCTTTAGTAGGGTAAGTTGCCAGTTTTGTTAGCTCAGCTAGTGAAACGGAGCGTAGCGGAGTCGGGAATCGACTAATCTTATCACATGAAATCACAATTTTGTATATAATATAAATTTAATTTAAAAACAAAAAAAAGTTTATTTGTGTTACTTACTTTACTTTAGGAGATGATGCATGAAGTGTAAATAAAAAAAGGTTCTGTATGCATTTATGTTGTGGTTTGTTATTATTATTGTTAGTTTATTATTAAAAACACACACACACACACACACAAATACTATATAATATATTCCCAAGTATAAGTCTCAAGATACAGGCTCAGCCTAGTTTGAGGACCGCCAGATATTTCTTTGTTTTATTTTATGTCTAATGTTTTAAGTGAATAACTAATTACTGGCACTTTAGGTATCCCATCTTAGGCCTCTAGGTTGGCAACGCTGCAATACCCCTGGTGTTGCAGATGTTTATGGGCGGTGGTGATCTCTTACCATCAGGAGACCCACTTGCCCGTTTGCCATCCAGTCGAATAAAAAAAAGAACACTAGCACTGGTATTATGCTCGTAAGTACCCCGATGAGAATTCGGAATTAATATCTTTTGGCATTGACTTTGGCCTGTTTACTTCCTCAATTTCTATCAAGGTCACTGTCAACGATTTGGCCAATAAAAAGCACTGTCACTCTGCTGCCATATATTCTGTGCACCCACATTAGCGTAACATTACAATAAACAAATAATTGAGTATGTAAATGAACGAATGCTTTAATGTATCAACGCATTAAAGAATAATGAGCGAATGTATGAATAAAATTAGTATGACTTGAATGCGATAATAAAATAAAATCCTACTAATATTATAAATGCGACAGTTTGAAAGTCTATTTGTTGGTTTGTTTGTTACTTCATCATGTCTAAACCACTGAACCAATTAAGATGAAATTCGGTATACGGATAGTTTAAATCCCGGAGGCAGCGGCCGGCGAAGTGCCAGAACCGATATGGCGGCGTTTCATGATATACCTAGGAGTTTCATGATCTGCCTAAACTGGCCATATCATGAAATGGCGGCGTTTCATGATGTGCCTAGGAATTTCATGATCTGCCTAAACGTCACTAGGCAAATCGAAACGGTGAGTTTTGAACGATATGGCGGATGCATGTCCCTTAGCCAATTCATGAAATGGCGCCATTTCACGATATGCCTAGGAATTTCGTGATTTGGCGGATTTTACGATCGGCCGCCGATATACACATTTAAGTACAGTCAAGTTCATAAACCAGTGAGCAAAAATTTGATCAATAATATCTGACACGCTTCTACGCCGTTGACAATAGTGTCATGTTCAGATATTTTTGATCCAACTTTTACTCACAAGTTTATGAACTCGACTGTACTATGTTTATCCTTTACCTGGTACTCATAACACAAGCTTTGCTTAGTTTGGGACCAGGTCCATTGGTGTCAAGTGTCCCGTGATATTTATTTTATTCTTTTCATTTATTTGACGGCGAGGATCCCTGGGCCACAACCCTGAAGTGCAAGCGGTTAGCTGCTAGAGCCTCGAAACGGCGGAAGCTGCTTCGCGGCATTAATTGAATGCTACAGATTGTTATCCATACAGCGGGCCACACAATCAACGCCTAAACACGCCACGTCGCCACTACAACCCATGGTACTATAATATTAGCATTTACCCGAAAATTCACTCGCGTGATTAATCAATCACATGTGTCAGTTCAAATTCCGGGATTCGATACCCATGTTTTGCAAAAGGGGTCCAGATCGGCGCGCATACTTATTGAAAGTCCGAATTTCCTTTTTCTCTGAATCGAGAATCAAAATTGTTATAAAACAAACCTAACCTATAGTTTTCTATAGGTGATCATTTAAAATTTTAGAAAAATGTAAGGTTTTAATGGGAAAAAAATGATGACAAACGATGATTCGGACTAAAAATATGGTATGACTAGCGCTCCCTTGCATAAGTTACAGAGTGATTTTCACTAACGGCTTATACCTAAAGAGCACCCGTGCAATATTTCTTGTTGCTAGACTAATTCTTTCTTGCACACCAGACATCAGTACAAAAAGTCGTTTCAAAAATCATATCATTCGTTTCGAATCGTTTAAGTTTAAGGTATTGGGACTTTACAAGCGATCACCTTGACTACCTCCCAAAACGTTCGTCCTTGGATCATCGAGCTAAATATATAATCACGTATTACCAATGTTCAAATTATTTAGCAGTTTTAGAGCATAATCTTACAAGGGCACCATTTTTTTCTTTTAATAGAATATAGAATATTCTGAGAGGAGGCCTGTGCCCAGCAGTAGGACGTATATAGGCTGGGATGATGATGATGATGATGAAGAATATAGAATCAAATATCGAACCCTAAAAATGATAAACAAACCTTCATTTCGAGAGAAAACAGGTTGCCTATTCAAAAATACCTTCTGGGCTGATGTAGGCATCTTTTGACATTCGCGGTGTCTCCTTAGAAGCTCTCAAAGGAGAATCTCAATGACGCAAGTTATTACAGCCCTAGCTTCGGAAAACTAGCTTCAGATTCCGTGGGAAAACTATGAATCGAATATATACTGCTCAAAAGAAAATAAGGGCCACGTGACGTGCACTTCATTAGTGAAACGAAAATACTAATAAATATAATTCTTTGTATCATTCCTTGTTTAAAAATAAATGGTTTTATTTCAATACAAATACTTTTCGCTTAATTCACTAAACCAAAAACGAAAATACAAACTGAGACATGGATGCACCGGATAACCAGAAAAAGAAACCAGAGCTGGGAATCGAACCCAAGTCCTCAGCATTCCGTGCTGCGTGCCATATCCCTGCCTAGTGGTAAGGCACGAACTTTCCTATGCACACATATCTCAGGTTGCTTTTTTGACTCCATACAACCAATCATAAATCTATTTAATTATAAACGTAAATATTTTTTACCGATAAAATTCAAGGGGCCCTTAAACACTTTTGAGTAGTAAATATATTTACATTAAATGTTGCGCAATAAGAAATCAATGTAAACGGCGTTTGTTGCGATTTACTGAGATGATAAATATGTAAGTTATTGTAATCCCAGTAATATATTATTGTAATCTTTTGATTTTCCTTCTCCGAGGGCAGAAGAAGAAATAAATAAAGTTTATTGTGCCATTAAGCGATAAATCGTGGCACGATATTCTATAAATATGTACTGCTCTGATCCTTATTATTATAAGTAAGTATGTAAGATGAAAGCTTGTTTATCATATTAATTATAATAAGGATTTTTAAATTGATTCCAGCGTTACTTTGCCGAGGTCCTTTGGAGGTACTTTGAGGAAGTAAAACTGCAATATATAAATTTGCCTTTTTTCTTCGCTAGATACCAGCCGTGAAATACTGCTATGTCTGTGCGGTACATATGTCGTGGGAACAAGGCTTTATTATGATTATGAGAACCTTAATAGATGGACAGCTGATATTACATAATATCAATAATAAGAAAAAAAATGAAAATTACGGAGGTTCCCACACAATAAGCTTTTTCTTTTTATTTTAGTTGTTTCTCTGTAACTGTATATAAAACCTCAAAATGGGAACGATAATGGAGATAATGTTATCAAATAATAAAAACCGGTCAAACATGAGTTGATCTTAAGAAAAAACGTAACTTTTCTGTGCTACTTGGCTGTAAGTTATAGACTTAATTATAGATACTTAGACTTAGTAAGCTTTTATTTAGTTTCACCTGTCCCGTTGTCTGTCTGTAATCAAATCTTGCAAGTTAAATTTGACCAACTTCCAGTAGTCAGATTGACTTGAAATTTGTAATACTTATGTAAATCGCGTGACAATACAATAATCTAGTAGTGACATCCAGGTAGTCCGGCCAGGATCGTCTCCACAGGACGGAACTCTTCAACGGTTAATAGCATCGACTTGAAATTTAGTATGCAAATGTAGTTTGGCTGACAATGCAAGTAAAGTCAACAAAAAGTAGTAGCAGTCAGCAAAAAAAGCTTCTATTAAAACAATATTTTTACTAAAAACTTATTTTTATAAGCTTTTATTTAGCTTGCCCTGTTTGTTTATTTGTTTGGGTCAAATGTTGTACCTAAGCTAAATTTGACCCACTTCCAGTGGCCGGATCGTCTTGAAATTCGTCATACTTATTCAAATCTGGTGACAATACAATAATTAGGTTGTGGCACCCTGGTGGTCCAGCCAAGATAGTCTCCGCAGGAGAGAACTCCTCAATGGTTAATGACATCGATTAGAAATGTGATACGAAAATGTAGTTTAAATGACAACGCAAGTACAGTCAGCAAAAAACTTTGCATTGAAGATGATTTTTTAACAAAAACTTATAGATAGATAAAAACGTTTATTTGGTACTGCAAACACACACAATTAAAATTAGATACAGGCACAAAACATCAGTCCAGACTTAAAAGTAAACATTTCATGTTGTTTGTGCGCGCTGCAGTGTGCAAATTGGCCATGGTTCCGCGAAGGTGCAAGGTGTACGAGTCCGTCTCGCACTAAGCTGGATTTTTTCAGTGTTCTTGTTATTAATATTCTAATAGTACCGGGGCGACCGAGCTCCGCTCGGACTAAAACTCGGTAGCCAGCGTTTTCCCAGAGAAAAAACCAAGCTTTTGTCACTACTGTTTTACATACTAAATTTTATCGAAATCGTTGGAGCCTTTTACGAGATCTCCGAAACATATGTATTGTTTGTATTGTAGCTTCCACTATCTATTTTAATCTTTTTTTTTAACTCACTTTTTGTCTGTCCCTGACTGAATGCTCCTCTCATCCACTCAAAGGTTGACTGGTAGGGATCCCTTAAAGGGATAAGTTCGCCTTTGTACATAATATATCTCATTGTTTGTCAATTGTGTTTGTTTACTTATTTTGTACAATAAAGAGTTTACATACATACATACATATATATACAATACTCTATATTTGCCCTCTCATTCTGAGAGGAGGCCTGTGCCCAGCACTGGGACGTATATAGGCTAGCGACGTTCTATATTTAATTTCCTGTTCACATTTTTTTACAAGTAAACCCGAAAGCTAAGCCTATTACAGCATATAGATTCATACGTCGTATTTCGGCAATAATTCAAAGAATAATGGTCGTTATGTTGATCAGTATTAGGCGCAATATTGCGGGCGGTTTATTGCAAGAGCCTGGGAATCTTGCCAGCGGCCGCATATAACTATAATAACATAAGATATAATGTTAATAGTGTTACAGAATTTATCTCTGGGGTGTTGTTGGCATTAAATAAGTTTTTTGTTAAAAAATATTTTTTTTTGTAAGTACAAGATCTTTTGCTGACTGTACTTTTTGTTGACTGTATTTACACTGTCATCTAAACTACATTTTTGTAAACAATTAAAAAAAAAATTTTTTTTAATCTTTATTTATTATGGAACTTTGATCAAACGGTAATGAACATGTCAGTTCCCAAAGGCCTTAACTATAAAAACACCACAACAGCCATACGATTTAAATGAGTAACAACTCGTGCCAAGAGGGACTGACATGTCCTCCAAACCATACCGGATTCTTTTACACAGAACTCGAAACAAATGTCTACCAGCCTGCGACCAAGGCTCCGACCAAAAAATATTATTGTATGTTTCATAATAAATTAACAATATTTTTTTCCAAATTATATAAAGTCGAACTTCGTCACCTGCTTGTAAAAATCTATACAATTATGAATGATTGATAAAAGTAATAATTTATATCAAAGAAACCTAAAAATTAAAAAAAAATGGAAGACTTGAAAAAGGTATTATGATTTTAAAGAAAAATATTTCTTATTTCTTCACAAAATCATAAAAACTTAAACTGCTCGTACTAAATTCGGCACCTACCTAATAAGTCGTATCTGTACTTAATCCATACTAATATTATAAATGCGAAAGTGTGTGTTTGTTTGTTTATCCGTCTTTCACGTCGAAACAGAGTCGCTGTGATTTTTGGCATGGACTACTTTTTATCCCGGAAAAATGCACAGTTCCCGAGGGAACAGCACGCGATAAACGAATTACACGCGTGCAAAGCCGCGGGCGAAAGCTAGTATTCAATAATTGTCACCCTCCTATCCGATCAAATAGATGCAATTAATGAGTTATCTCAAGAGCATTCACAAAAGAAGAATTTTATTTTTACAAACAACTCTTTATTAATACTTTAATATTATAAAAGTGAAAGTGTGTGTGTTTGTATGTTTGTGTGTTTGTATATTTGTGCGTCTTTCACGTCTAAACGGAGCGACGAATCGACATGATTTTTGGCATAGAGATAGTTTATGGGCCAGAGAGTGACATAGGCTACTTTTTATCCCGGAAAAATGCACAGTTCCCGAGGGAACCGAATTCCGGCAAAAGTTAGTAAGTAAATATGTGAAGCAACATCACTATTATAGCTTGCCCCCAAACTCAGCGTCAGTCGGGGCTTAGTACTTACATCGTGTGGATCATATTTGACATATATAAGTGCTGGTTATAGCCTAAATTGAATAGAGATATTTTGACTTTGACTTTGACTTTATAACTAGTAAGTATAACGATGTTGACATATGGAATGTTCCCTTAAAGTTTACGAAAGCCAAAAGTAACACGCAACGAAGATATTTCCTCTAAATGCTCTAATCGACTCAAAGTTAATTAAAGCTAACAAATCTCTAATACACTTAAAACACTCATGTGCAATTGACTGGCGAATGAACCTCAATCCCCTCGGCGCGGCGCCACATCATTTTTCATTTCGTTTGTTCAACTCTTACGATCCAAATCGCTAAAAAAACATCAATCAAATTTTGCACGCAGAGCCTCGCACGTGGAGTGCATAAATTACTCCGCTCCAGTTGAGTATAAAGCTACACAAAAGATGATGTAATAACAAACCGCTTGTAGTCAATACCTTTTGCAAGACAAGGGTTCAATTTCAATAATGGCGGTCGGTTCCCAGAAGGGCACAAAGTCAATAATCTGGTCGGACTTGAAACGTGTATTTGTATGGTTAATAAATACGCTCAATATTATGCACGTGCAGGCAACGTTCTTCATTATAGCGCAGAGACAAAATTATAGTTAAAAAAACTTACTTCAATGGTAGCTGCCTAACTGATTCATCATCAGACTCAAAATATACCCTAAAACTATTCTAACAAGAAATTCATTGGCTTTAACAATTACTTTGCTGACCCGTGACATTCTTAGACTCTTACTCTCTTCTCTATTTTTCTTTGTTTTTTCTTCTTTCTTCTCTTTCTTAGATTTTTAACCCTAGACGCAAAAAGAGGGGTGTTATAAGTTTGACCACTATGTGTATCTGTCTGCCTGTGGCACCGTAGCTCTTAAACGGGAAGACCGATTTAAATGCGGTTTTTTGATTTGAAAGCAAGTTTTCTGGCGATGATTCTTAGACATGTTTTATCAAATGGGTTTAGCCGTTTTTGAGATATTGAACTTTGAAAGTTATCTTTTTCTTTTCTTAGTTCATTCTAACAAGCGCAAACACGTTTAGGTTACGTCGCCCTGCCTTAAGTTCTAGGTGCCTGCCTGACTGCGCCATCATCAGATCTTAAATACCATCCTTATTTAGTCAAAATACATCCTTAGAATATTCTAACGCCCAAATATAGCTAGAACTATAGTTATAGCACGAAGACTTTTTCTCCATGCTTCGCTCATTTGTATAGTCTTCGTGCCATAACGAATGAGCGATCATCATCATCATCATCATGTCAGCCGAAAGACGTCCACTGCTGGACATAGGCCTCCCCCAAGGCTCTCCATTCAGACCGGTCTTGTGCTTTCCGCATCCACCGCGATCCCGCGATCTTAACCAAGTCGTCGCTCCATCTTGTTGGAGGCCTACCGACAGCTCGTCTCCCGGTCCGCGGACGCCATTCGAGAACCTTCTGACCCCATCGGCCATCAGTCCTGCGAGCAATGTGCCCCGCCCACTGCCACTTTAGTTTCGCAATTCGCAAATGAGCGATGCATGGCGACAAAGCTAGTCCGCTATAGAAAAGCTAGTCTCAGTCAACCCGAGCAGACGCTCAACAAATAGCGGTCCACGGCCCGCAGCGGCCATTGTTTGAGCAGTAATTGCCGCACACCTCGCCCCATTTACAATGCTGCTTATAACAATTAAAATTGTTTTACTTTGACCCCTGGACAAACGGTTGGGATCACAGCAGAGCGTGTTTCTTTTGATAGATCTTTTATCTCCAAAATTTGTATCTAATTATACCAACCTACCTCTACATAATTATATAATTCGTTTTTAACCCCTGACGCCAAAAAAGGGGTGTTATATTATAAGTTTGACGCAATGGATGTCTGTCTACTAGCTACTAGTTCTAAAATTTTTGAAGAAATTTGCTATATAGTGGGAGCTTTTGGGGCGAAACAATCGATAAGTTAAGTAAGTTTTATCTCTGAGAAAACGCATGTTTTCAAGTTTAAGCCCGAGTGAAACTTGATCACTCAGGTACATTGTGTTTACTAATATTACGTATTACACATATGTATGTCGGCGGCCGATCGTAAAATCAGCCAGATCACGAAATTCCTAGGCATATCATGAAACGCCGCCATTTCATGATATGCCTAAATGTTGGCCGGCATATCACGATGTTCCTGAGAAATAATACGGCAGATCGATTAGAGCAACGTATTCGTCGATATTCCTAGCTCTATACCGGGCACATCGTAAAATAGTTTCTTTTTTGGCCACTGGTGGCGCTGCGTATGCAATGGCGGCCGTGACCAGCTGACCGGCCGTGTTTGTTTACCGTAATGTCGGCGTCACAACCAAATTATCTTTGAATCGAAAATAGTGATTGAATTCAAAATAGAAATGCAAAAAAAACCTTTGAACATCAGCCCAATTGTTTTATGTGAATGAATGTGAAAAAACCATGGATGGCTGCCCGTATTTTGGAGGTTAGTATTTTGTTGTAGATCGATTAGAGCAACGCATTCGTCGATATTCTAAGCTCTATACCGGGCACATCGTGATATACCGAAAAAAAGAAAAATTTAGGTACGACGAGCGAAGCGAGGAGTGGTTAGTGTTAATTGTGATTACGACCGCCTGCCAGAACCGATATGGCGGCGTTTCATGATAAGCCTAGGAATTTCATGATCTGCCTAAACTGGCCAAATCATAAAATGGCGGCGTTTCATGATATGCCTAGGAATTTAATGATCTGCCTAAACGTCACTAGGCAAATCGTGAAACGGTGAGTTTTGAACGATATGGCGGATGTCCCTTAGCCAATTCATGAAATGGCGGCATTTCACGATATGCCTAGGAATTTCGTTATCTGGCGGGTTTTACGATCGGCCGCCGACATGTAGATTATTTAAATTATAATTGCATTAGAAAACACGTTTTGCAGTTAAAGGTACAACGACATATCGATTTGCTCCCACAAAGAAGCACTTAGCAACAACATGGCAGCGACCGCAAAAACAACATTATAAGTTGAGTATCGACAAAAAGAACTGTCGCGGCGGCTGCGGCCCGCGGGGCCTTTAAATAAAATTATTTTCTTTGTTGAAGTAGCAACTTATGCCACAAAAGGACGAGATGATTTCTCGAAACCCCCAAATAAAATCATATTCAAAGAAGGGTTTGAGAAACGATGCTTTCAGTTACTGTAATAAAAGCTAAAGCAAAAAACATTTTGTATGTACACGGATAAAGTACATCCAACTGCCATCCATCTAAGTCAGCAAATAAAATTATGTGTAATGCAATATTCACACAGTAAACAACGAATAAAAATAACACTAATCTCAACCGAGTGGGTTGCCTCGAACTCACAAAACGGCTATTGTGTATAAGACCCATTCTACTAACGTCACCATCTTACATTGACCTCTCTAAAGCCAACTTTGCTCCCCTCCGAAACCTTTATTAGCACTGGTGGGAGGGAAGCGCGGGGTTCCCAAGTGCTGGTGTTATAAATATCGTTGCGTGCGGCTCGGGGCGCGCCGTTTGCAATAACTTATTGCCTTTTATTCAGTCCCCCTCCCTTCCCTCCAAAGATGTAAAGTGTTCTGATCGAGGTGTCGAATTCTAAAAAGTAAGTCCCTGAAGGTGTCTCCCGGTCTCCCACGCGTTGATCTTTGCTAAACAACGCGTGTGAATGCTTTTCCGGCGATAATGTAAGGTTAGACTTACCTGTACCTATTTTCTTAGAGTAATAATTCGTTCGGAAGGATATTGGATGATAGATGAGGGCCGCGCTAGGCGCGCTCTCCTTACATATATTGCGGGAACTCGTCGTTTGTTAGGTAGAGTGTTAGGGTGTGGATTGGCTGCCAGCGGGCAGTGGCACGACGGACGTTTCCTCTCTTCATTGCGGGTGCTGCTACGACTGCTACGAGTTTCTCTTTTATAACAAGCTTTTATTTAGTTTCACCTGTCTCGTTGTCTGTCTGTCTGTCAGTCTGTCTGTCTGTTTGACTGTTTGTCTGTCTGTCTGTAATCAAATCTTGAAAATTAAATTTGACCAACTTCCAGTAGTCTTCCAGTGACTTGAAATTTGGATTACTTATGTAAATCGCGTAACAATACAATAATCTAGTAGTGACATCCTGGAAGTCTAGCCAGGATCGTCTCCGCAGGACGGAACTCTTCAACGGTTAATAGCATGGACTTGAAAGATATGCAGAATAATGTAGTTAGGGTGACAATACAAATACGGTCAACAGAAAGTACAGTCGGCAAAAAAAGCTTGTATTAAAAAATAATTTTTTATGGTTAGGTTATATTATGAGACGGAGGAAAACGAGCAAGCGAATCATCTGATGGATAATGATCACCGCCCACGAGTACCAATAGGTAACTCAAGGAGAGTCACTGGTGTTTTAATTAACCCTCGTTATAATTGTGACATTTGTATCTGTGTGGATAGATAAGTACTGCCGTAAACGATAGGTAACAGTTTACTAAAGTACTTCGCTATAAACAACATTTTTTACCAGTTTTGAAGCTAGTTTATGAAAAGTTTTATGCAAAGCACGAGAGTTCATTAATTATTTCGTGTGCTTCCGGCGAGAACCGAATCTTACTCTAGAACCCGAAGTACGAAATTACACTGTACATAATATTGTGTAAATTTGGTAAAAGATAAATAAGAACGGATAATCACACAAAAATTACGAGAGAATTTTAGAGAAGCTCGATATTTCGGCACAGTCGCATGCGCCATGATCACGAGAACAACCGGCGATAGTCTAAAACATTGTGTTAGAATCTGTATGTCTGTGCCCGGCCTACGAGGTGTCGTTTAGTGGCCGCGACTCCAGCGGAAGGTCTAATGTGTATTCGATATCCGCCTGCGCCGATGCTCGCATTCAAGAGACCCATTAGCCTACCCGCCTCGCTGTCTTCCGGGAAACACCTGGCCCTACACTACGAAATGCACAATAGGGATGTTGACACCATTAAAAAATAATTCGAAGACACGACTCCAGTAAAAAACGCATTATTTTAGCCCTGAAAACCAGATTAATTTTCGATTAACTGCAAAATTAGATTTTTTGTTGCTTTGAAACAAATAAATAGTTAGTTGATTGAGTGTGCGAACAAGTGAAGTCATAAGTTGCTATTTCCATTCAAACCCTATGGGAGAATTGTGTTTTCACAGCTCATAAAAAGTACGTCAATTGATTGGTAGTGTCAACATCCCTATTCGAACTTCGTATTTTGCCGTCCCGTTTACGCTCATATTATTTAATACGAGAGTGAGAGTAAAACTATATATTATTATGTATGTACAACTTTCCATGTACTTTCGTTTCTGCGCGCAGCTGTTAGTTAGAGATAACAAACCTTTTTGTAGTCATTTATCAAATAGCGAAGTGCGGTTTAATAATAGAGCATCTTCTCTTATATAATACTAGCTGTTGCCCGCGTCTCCGTCCACGCAGAAGTATGAATAGTTTACGTCCTATTCCTATTAGACCTACCGAATATACACAAAAAAATATATAAAAATCGGTCAAGCTATTTCGGAGGAGTTTGGTCACAAACATTGTGACACGAGAATTTTATATTTATAAATATAATTAGATATTGATACGATTGATAATTTTTGTATCTCACCATAATAGGCAGGTGATTGTCTCCTCTTTCGCCGGCTCCAAAACATAGTTCCGTTGACGGAACCCTAAAAAGGTCAGTAGGTTAAACAAAGGTTAAAATTGTAAAGCCGGGTACACCCGGGTCCGACCGCAGGTATGCCCGGAGCGTTTCTGCTATTTTAGATACGCCTAGTGCCCACTAATTAATAGTTCAATGAACTATTAAATTACTGCTTCAGGCTTTGTAATCCAATGCATTTCATGAGATTTTCTCGTAACAGGCTTTCAAAATAGGCATTAAGTTGTGGTGTAATTATACCTCAGGCAAAAACAATACCTGTACTTAAAGTTAACAGACCGTTAAAGGTTTAAACCTAGATCAAATCTTGTGAAGTTAAGCAATATAACATTGCTAAGGTCGCAGCCAACTTTTGCACATAACTTTGACTCGGGCGTGTGAGAGAAAGGTGTTTGTATTTTTTTTTCACTAGATGATTAGTTTTGAAATAGGACTTTTTAATTTGCTACTCCGCGATCGCACGTGCAAGACAGCTTCGTCTGTGAAACGTGTAACTTATATTAATTGTATTTTACGAGTATTGATTTATTTTTCTTCTGTTTATCTTTCTTTCAAAATGTTCACTTCACGCCATTGTCAAGGGCATGGGCATGTCACTCTTAGGGCCGGTACAGACAGACAGCATTTGAACTGCAACCTAGCTGTGCAGTCCGCTTGCAGTCGTAATGCAGTCGTATTACAGTTGGAACAACTGCATTGTAAATAATAAATAAGTATCATAGGACACTTGACACCAATTGACCTAGTCCCAAACTAAGCAAAGCTTGTACTATGGACACTAGGCAACGGATAAACATACTTATATAGATAAATACATACTTAAGTACATATTAAACAACCAAGAACCGAGGACACACATTCGTAATATTAATACAAATACCTGCCCCAGCGGTAAAGTGGATGGGAAGTGGGAAGAGGCCTCGTGGTCGCAGCCCAATGCGTTGGTCTGACCAGATTCGTACCGCTCTTGACTCTACAGTTCATTACGCCCTCCACACCGCCAGAGACAGAAATAGATGGAAAAAGTTCATGCGAGAGAAAGTGATTCAGAAGGGTGGTCACGACCCTCATTACTGAGGAATACGACACAAGGAGGAGGATCTGCCCCGGCCAGGATTCGAACCCGGGACCTCAAGATTCGTAGTCAGGTTCTCTAACCACTGCTCATCGACTCATGAAAGTCAACAATTGAACAACTGCATTATTGTAACTGCAATGCTCCCTCTCGCAGTTCTATTGCAGTCGCATTTCAGTTTCTTCAACTGCAATACGACTGCATTACGACCGTGCAGCTGGCTTGCAGTCGGTGTGCGGTTGACAGGACTGCACGGCAACTGCAAGCGGACTACACAGTCGGTTTGCAGTTTTGATGCAGTTACCTGCCATTTTGCAGCTGGGTTGCAGTTCAAATGCTGTCCATCTGTACCGGCCCTTACAGCCAGTGCGCTCGCGAATCCAATTCAAACGACATGTCGTGCGACAATCACAAATAAACTTTTTTCATAATAGAATTGAATTCTGTCCGCTTCCCCGGATTGGGGGCCTCCCTGAGGCTCGGGCCCGCTGGGAATACAGATGACTCGCCGGACCCAAAACCAGACAATGAAAATAAACGTTGTTTCGGGATTATTTTATTAAAATTGAGACCTCGATGGGGCCCGGTGTCCTCCGACAGGGTAACAAATTGGCTTTATGTTTAGGGGTTGATAGAAAGGCTGTTTATTTGTGATTTTGAATTACTATAAAAAGTTGATGGCTTATCTCTTCTTCTTATTTAAGAGTTACACTCTTATCGATGTAGCCGATGAACGACTATCTCCACTTCTCTCTACTCAAAGCTGCCTCCTTAAACTCCTTATGCGACATGACGGCTACCTCTTCATTTGGTTTGTACTCGTATAATCAATTCTCGGCCTCCCTTTTATTCCCTTACCTTCCACTTTTCCTTCTTAGATAACGTTTATAGACTCATCCATTATGTCGTATAAGATGACCAATTACTTTTCCTCTGCCATTCTCTATTGTAACCATTAATATTCTTTTCTCTTCCACTCTTTTCTAAACCTCTTTATTCCGTCTGAATTTAAATATTATTTGGTCTATTTCGAAGATAAATTATGCATAAGTATACATCCTTGTACGTATAATAAAGATAAGAAAGAAAGAAAGAGTAATTAAATGTAAAAAATAAAAAACCCGACTGCTTATTTATTTTCTTCCCTTTAGTTTTTAGGAGGAAACGAGGGTTATTTGATTTTTTGATTAAAGTTTTATTTTATACTTTTTTGATATTTCTGTGAAAATGGTAGATCAAAAGTATTATAACCATATATATTTAAAATGGGCTAATTTTAGCTTTCATTTGATACCCATACTGTTACAATGCATCATATTTTTTATTCCTCCGCCATTTTTTTTTTCGCAGAAGCCATATTGAAATATTATATACCCTATGTTATTCCGACAGTTATGACGAATCCCAATGATACCTCATAATGTTAAGATCCGTCCAGCCGTTTAAGCTGCAGCGAGGACCACAGAAATGGACATACATAGACACAAGCATACCATACCATACCATAACCCACTTTCGGGCAGTCGGGTAAAAACAAAATAAAGCAATTAATATTTATGAGATCATAATTAATTATGTAACAATCCAAACAACTTACTTTCCCAAATAATTTTGTAAATATTCCCAAAGATAATAAACGCTGTGCCAGTAGCAAATAAGTGGGACAAGTGGCAGGTTTAATTTTAATTAATATTGTTTGCGAATCCATTGAATCGTGATTAAAATGTCGATAATGAAGGCGAAAGACTGACGGCAGCGTAGACCGTAGTGTAAATTAACGTGGTCTACTATTTGTTCGCAATTTTTATAGGGCAGTAGTTTTATCGATTCTTTTTCAGACTACTCATTTATCCCTATTTGTCGACCGACTGTCTTAATTTATTTTAAATAAAAACTAAAAATGAAAAACAAGCCAAGCAAACTAGAACTCTTTTAAGTAACATACTCGTAGGTACTGTATTACTGGGATTAACTTTTTTTTAATTATGAAAACATTAATTAGCAAATTATTTGCAACTAACGTTTGGCAACCTGATTCATGTTCATTTGTTTTTCGTAAACTCTAAAACTGTAAATATTTCAGGTTTTATCTTATCAAACGGTTGCCTGGAAGAGATCGCTCTTAAGCGATTAGGCCGCCTATCGCTTATCTCGTAATATTGTCTCTGTGTACCTGGTGTAAAATAAAGAGTCACTATTGCATTGTATTGTATTTATTTCAGGGCTTAGGTCAGGGTATAGAATCCTTTAGGTTAGGTTAGGTTAGTTTAAATCCTGAAATATTTACAGTTTCAGAGATATTAAACAGTTGCGAAATGAAAAGTTGTGACATGAATCAGGTTGCCAAACGTTAGTTGCGAAACATTAGTGAACCAAATTATTTACTTAGTGCATGGTCACTCTAATTAAAGCTATAGAGGTTTTACTTACATAATATTGTGAACAATCTATTATCAATTACTGAGGGTGTAGGGATGGTCCTGTTCAAGTCTCCCGAATCATCCAATTCCGAGTAATTCTAAGCCTAAGGCTGCGTTTCCAGCAGAGATGTGCGAGGATGTGTTCCGAGGAATATTTATCATCATCATCAGCCTACAGCAGTTCACTGCTGGACATAGGCCTCTTCCATGGCGCGCCACAACACTCTGTCTTCAGCCTCCTTAAGACCATTCGCCCACCGTGCCTCAGGACGCCCTATACTACGTTTTCCCGTCCGTGGTCTCGAGGACTCGTCTGCTCCACCGTTCATCGGTCCTGCGACAGACGTGGCCAGCCCAACGCCACTTCAATGTTTAGTATGTATTTATCTATATAAGTATGTTTATCCGTTGCCTAGTATCCATAGTACAAGCTTTGCTTAGTTTGGGACTAGGTCAATTGGTGTCAAGTGTCCCATGATATTTATTTATTTATTTATTTATTTATAATGTTTATCATGAACCAATAGAAACGCTTATTTGCCTATCCTCGCTCAGCGTAAATATCTTTAGTGTCAAGATTGGTTTGTGGAATCTTAATTTGATTGCTTAATAACGATATCTCTTGTCCGGGTGAGCGGTTTGTTCCAATGGAATGCCGAAAGTTTCTCGATGTGGTCTACGATATGTCGCTAGCGTCACTGCTTAAGTGGCTAAATAAGAAACAAACAAGCTGAGATATGTGATGCATAGGGGAAAAACGTGTCTGTACCGTTGTCCAGCAGTGGTGTAGTGGTATAGCACGCGGCACGGAATGCCGAGGACCTGGATCCGATTCCCAGTGCTGGTCTTATTTTTCTGGTTTTTCTGTGCATCTATATTTCAGTTTGTATTTTCAATCTTTAGTGTCAACAGCTCGGCGGAGCGAGGATAGGTTAATGAAACGTTTCTATTGGTTCACGACAAACCTCCACATCTCTGGTGGAAACGCAGCTTAAGCCTAAGGAAACGCTTTCGAAAGGAAAGCGCCGGGAAACACCAGAGAGCACCGGAATAATAACATTATTATTGATGGTCGACTACTCGGAATTAGGTCAGCCTCCGGATCTTATTCTTTGATTGGTTTATCAAAAGATAGTGACATGATTACAATTCATCAGGCTCGTAACTAATGTATTTTTATATTCCGCATCATGAATGGCGAAAACGGAAACCTTATAAGATTGGTTTTTGGAGTCTTTTTTTTGTATTTTTTATTTCAATTCCTTTGTTACTTTTACGGCCATTCCGTGAAATCCAACGAAAATTACAAACTGAAACATGGATGCACAGGAAAAAAAAAAGAGACCAGCGCTGGAAATCGAACCCAGGTCCTCAGCGTTCCGTGCTGCGTGCTATAACCACAAATTTCTCCCATGCGCCACACATTTCAGCCTGCTTTTTTCCTTTATTAGCAACTTAAGCAGCAACGCTAGCGACATCTATGTTTTAGCTCTCATCGAGAGACGTCAACACTCCTTCGGAACTACTCGTAACTGCTCACCCAGACAAGAGATGTCTCTATTAAGCAATCAAATTAACATTGGTTTTTGGATTCTTTTTTGTATTTTTTATTTCAAAACCTCATAGGTCTGTTGTCTGTTCTTCTGCCAAAGTTCTTTCCCTCAGAAACGCGTGAAGGTATCAAGCTAAAATAATAAGTCTGCTAGCCCTTGAACTGCCTTTAAGCAATTAAATCAAATACTGTTCGCTTAGTACGATCAAGGACTTTAATCATGAGCCACTATGGAACCATTTCACAGTAAACGTCATAATGACATCGCATTAATTAACAATGAAAATCGTAATGACTTTTCCATTGAAAAGGTTCCATGATGGCAAATGAATTAAAGTTTGGCCGTACCATCAGCCAAATATGTGGTCTAGCACCCTAAAGTTGATAATCGTTTGCATGTCATAAAACAATAATGCCAATAGACGTGCCTGTCAACTTGAAAGTTCGACTTTAGCGACATATTCATTTGATAAGAACTTGTTTAAAAATTGATAGACCACTTATTTGGCTGATAGTACCTACTGTATAATTATTGTTAGGTAAGGTAGGTGTTTTTTGCTCAATCAATAACTTATGAACCGATTTAGATGTAAAATTTGGTTATGTTCTTAAATAAATATATGAAATCTTCTCAGACGATATCGCGGCCAGTAGCTAGAGTATAGATGTAGTGAAAACTACACACAAGTAAAAATCAATCTCATGTCAATGTCATAAAGACATGAGATTGACGCCATGTTGTGTGAAGACAGTCTTCTGGCGAACACAACGTAAAATGGCCGAGAAGAACATGGCGTGGTAAGGGCTCAGATACAATATCCCCCCCAGCTACAATATTACAATACTTATATAATTCATAAAAATTAAGGAGAGCCTTTAAGACCTGCAGGATGTCTGGACCTGGAAAGAGATAGAGCAATGGCGGTGAGAGGTAGTATGCTTGCCCGCAGATTTGCAAGGTGTAATGAACAAGTTAAACTCTCTTACCATCAGGAGACCCACTTTCTCGTTTTACATCCAGTCGAATAAAAAAAAAAACAAAAAAAAAAGTTAAACTCACGCTTTTTCAGGCTTACTGTCAGACATTCTACACCGGCAGTCTGTGGGTAAGTTTTACACAAAAAGCTTACGACTCATTGCGGGTCCAGTACAACATCCTGAGGATGCTGTTGAGGCTGTCGAAACACTGTGGTGCATCCAATGTGTTTGCCGAAGCGCGCACTGATGGTTTTTTCGCAGTCAAGCGCAAAAGAATAGGCTCACTGTTGAGGCGAGTGATAGGTAGCAGCAATAGCCTCCTGAGGGTGTTGACGGAGAGGTTTGATTGCTCGGTCATTTAAATATTGGGTGGAAGTGGCAATCGGCAGGCCAAATAGATGTTAAGTACATAATAATAATATTGACTAACATAGTAATAAGGCACTCTTGTTACTAACCAGCAATGGTCTGAAAAAAAATCATTTTTTTTTTGTTTATATTGGAAATACTTGTAGAAGATAATATTGACTGGTAATCGAACTGTGCTGCTAAAGCCGCTGCCAGCCGAAGCAACTGGAGGTCTATGGGGTCTAACAGTGGACGTCCTACGGCTGAGATGATAATGATGATGAATAAAACTATGTGAGTGAGACAGAAAGTGTTAGGTTTAGACTGAAATTTGCAAAATATTTCAATTTAAGTAGGTTAGATTCCATAAATAATAAATGGAGACCTCTCTAGGGAACATCCTTCGCATCGGTTTCGTAGATCGTTTGTTGCTAACAAACACTGTAATTTTGTTATTTTAATAAATTACTTGCGTAATTGACTGGCTTGTCGTCCTAGCTTTTATACGTCCCACGGCTGGGCACAGGAAATCCTCTCAGAGTGAGAGGGCTTAGTCCGTAGTTCTCACGCGGGCTCGGTACGGATTTGGAACATTATGTACAGTCGAGTTCATAAAATTAAGTAAAAATTCGATCAAAAATATCTGAACACGGCTTTATTTTTAACGGCGTAGATGTTCAGATATTTTTGATCAAATTTTTGCTCACAACTTTATGATCTCGACTGTACATAGGTACACCGTTGACTTTTTCCCAAATGAGTCATGATAGATTCCAAATGTAATTTCGAACCTACAAATCAACGCACGTAAAAAGAGCTCCTGGCGCTATACCTGCGCAGTGAGCAAAATACGGACCAAATTGGACGCGGGAGGGGGCGTAGGAGCGCGCGCGGCCGTCACGCCATTGGCTTGTTAGTTGACAGATGCGCAAACTTATCCCCTCCACAACCACCTAGAGTTCTTTTTACGTGCGTTGACTTGTAATTTGCGAAACACTTAGAAGTGCGTCCCTTTGCTCGAACCCACAATTTACTTATACGAATGCACTGTAAATTTAAAGAAATGATCACATATAATATGGTTACATAATAAAAAAAATAATACTTAATAATAATAAACAATACAAAATAATTACAAATAATAATAATGAAAAGAAAAAAAGTAATTTAAGATTTATTTAGGGAACCCACGACCCTTTGCTCGCGAGGCTATATTATGTGAAACCACTCGGCTGCCACGATTTTGTTTTGTAAATAATAAAAATTCATTATAATTACTATTCAACCACGATTTATTTTATGACTAATTAATTTTTTTTTAATTAATTTTAACTGACTATATTTTTGAAGTGTATTTGAAGTCTGTAGCGTTTTCATTTTGATTATGTAAGTTTAATTTTGTATAGCAATTTAATGTTTTGTACGCCCATTGGCAAGGCATAGAAGGTCACAAAATGTCTTAACAACTTACTCTGTATCTTACAGCCTACCTATTTTATACAATAAACATTGTTTCTGATTCTGATTCTGACCGGTATTTTGATGATTTAAGACCACTTCGTGACACGCGTATTTTTATTTTATTTTTCTTCCTCTAACGTCACGAATGAACGTTTACTTATTTATTTATTTCTTTCAAATATTGCTTAAATTGCCATGACATTTTAGTCACTATAGCAGAGTGGTCGCGACCAAAAACAGACTGACCGAGTGCTGTCCACGACTGGGTGGAACCAAAAAACAGGTGATAGTGTTGCTTAAACTGAACAACTTTCTCGATCGACTTACTATGGAAAGGCGAAAAAAAATTTTCGACCTATGTTCCTTGCAGAAAGTTGTCTAGTTTGTGTTGCTTAAACAGAATAAATAGTATAGTACAAGTAAAAAAAGTGAAGTCTCCCCTTCTTCTTTCAAAAAGAGGTTGAAAAGTTTACTTTACCTCACTGGGGGATGAAAGCGACAAACTGACAAACTGTTCGTGGAAGGGACCGCCGGGTCCTCGAACAATTAGAGCGACTCTTAAAGTAAATAACGAGCCAACTTGTCGGAGAAATGCCGCCACAGAACACGCGCGAAGCGGCCGCATTTAAACTCAAAGTCAAATAGATTGTTCAACAAGTGCACAAAATGCGTTTTACCTGAGGCGTTAATTTTCAACCGAGCCGCAGGCGAGGGTTGATAGTTAAGTTGAGGGTAAAATGAGTATGAAGAAGTTATAAACTCTGCTTTACATGTCAATTGCAAGGAACTGGAGAAACAAATGTTTTTTTACTACGTAATTTTTATTTTTATTAATACTAACATAATAACTAGCTTTTACCCGCGGCTTCGTCCGCGTAGAATTCGGTTATGTATGTATGTATGTAAATACTTTATTGCACATAAAACACAAAAATAATACAAAAAAAACAACAACAAAAAAAATGGAATTCGGTTATCGCGCGCTGCTCCCTCAGGAATTGTCCATTTTCCGGGATAAAAAGTAGCCTTTGTCACTCTCTGGGTCATAAACTATCTCTATGCCAAAAATGACATGACTTCTAAGAAAAGGATCCACAGTGGGACACGATTCAATTGGTTCTATGGTAAACAGCTGGACGTATGAAATAATACATAAAACATACAATATAAAATAAGATGAGCCTGCAAAAACGTGGCAAATTCAAAAAAATTGCAGATGGTATCACCACAGTAATAGTACAAGTACAGAAGCTTCTAATAAAATGTGATTATGAGGGCCTTCACTAAGTACCCTTAAAGTTTGAGCTAGTATCAAAAATACACGCTGTATATAAAAAGGTTGATACGAATATTTATGAGAAAAAGTGAATCTTCGAACCACAATTTGTATTGCCCAGTTCTGAAATATTTTGCCATGCCTATAACTCTACAAATTCGGTTACCGCATTTAAACACTGTTTTTTCTGTTTGAACAAGGCTTCCCTCACTGCTGTTTTTGTTTGAATTTGCTTATCATGGTAAAAATAATCTGTCACACACCACTTTTGATTGTTTTATCTATGTTTCAGCAGCAAATTTCCAAAAAAAAACTCTATTTTAGCACACGAAGGTACTAAACTCAACAAGTCACAGAATTGATAATAGTACAAGCTCAAGTGTCTGTTTTCTTATACTCTTTGGGCTGTTTGCCCATGACATTTGAATTGTTGCCACTCTAATGGGTTCAGCTTTCATTAGCCAAACTCTAACACTAATCGTCGGGGATAGTACACTTATCTACCACACAAATACAACGTATGATTTAAAGGGCATTAGACAATAAGTCCGTTCTATTGACCGTTTTAGCATTCGGCTCGAGACAGACAAAGCAATATTCGTAAATTAAATCGATTAATATCGAATTCAGAAGCGGTAGCGCCAGCTTTACAGTTTACAATGTGGTCATATACGTCGGTTATCTGCCGGCTTATCGGTTATCGATGCAGCCGGCAGCATTAACTGAATTAATTATTGTTATGATAGCCAAAATGTGCCAACAGTAGCGCAGTTCAACATTGAATTCAACAGATTCTAAGGGATCTTCCACACGACGTTTTTTTTACGCGCTGACGATGCGCGTTTTTGATGCGCGCATCCTCTGCGCGTTTTCGTCGCGTTTTGGCAGATTTTACACGTTTGTTGTCGCGAATGAAAATACAAACGCATTTGAAACAAACTTCTAACGCGCGCGATTCAGTTGTTTGATATTTAGTTTAATGGTAGTTCATTTACTCTAATATTTGAGCTACTTTCTCTCCACGTGGCATATGTAGCTGTGGGGTGCCCTGTAGGTATATACCGCGTTGTTTTCTTCTTTTTTTTTACTCTGCGTCTGCAGCGCCGAGACGCCGCGGGAAGAGTTCACGGCGCAGTTGCGGCGGTATTAATCCCCGACACGGCATTAAGGCGATTGGCTCTGTGCCGGAATACCTGGAGTAGGTATGGAAAAAACAAAAAAAACCGGGCAAGTGCGAGTCGGACTCGCGCACCGAGGGTTCCGTACACATTTATGGGTATATAAGTAAACGGGAATCGTGTCTTGAAGATATTTGTCGCTTTTTCCGAGTGATTTAATACATCCAGTGTATGCATAGCCCTACTCTTAAGCAAAATGTACGCAGTGTGGGGTCAGATTATATTGGATATTGAATTTTCAAGATTCTGAGTTCAAGGGAAGTACCCTGTAGGTTTTGATTCCCTTGCAAGTTTCGAAAATTTGCAGCATGAACGGCTGCATCTTTTGCTTGCTTTGGCTTAGAAGTTGGATTTTTTCACAGCTTCAAGGGATGGTAGACCTCAGTGTTTGATATAAATTTACAGACAGACAGAAAGACGGACAAAAAGTGATCCCATAAGGGTTCCGTTGTTATCTTTTGAGGTACGAAACCCTAAAATAGGCAGGTATTGGAATTCCTAAAAAAACATGACGCTCGATATTAAATGATTCACTTGTATAATCAGCACCATTATTTGACACAAACACGTGCATAAATATCTGATACGACTACTTCAAGGGCCGGTAGATCTTAACCAGACTTACCAGATATTTTTGCATGTTCCGCTGTGGCAGATATTAACGAAGTGCCAAATTCGAATTTCGTATGTTGCCGTCCCGCTGATGCTAATATTATTCAATACGAGAGTGAGAGGGACGGTATGATACGAACTTCGAATTTCGAATTTCGTGGTAGCCCCCCTGGTGGCCGTGTGACGAAAAACGTGCAAAATGTATCATAGAGTACCTATAGAGAGAATGTATAGAGTTAGAATTTAAGATTTTGATATTTTTCATAGATCCCTGGGAACAAAAAGTACCTAATCTATGTGTTATTCTAGACGTTCAGCTACATACCAAAATTCATCTAAAATCCAGTTGTTTTAGCGTGAAGGTGTGTGAACATACGCACGCACGTACATACTGTCCCATTTGTAATATTACTGGCTTTTACCCGTTACTTCATTTGCGAAGAATTCGTTTATCACACTTTACCTTGCTTCTCCGCTAAAACTATGCACAATAGCTGTGTCTGTGCGACACATATAGAATTAGGTAAATTACTGTCCTGAATCAATATAGTAGTGAATATTATATTAAACAAAAGAAAATAGGGGACACATTTCATTGGTAAAACGAAAATGCTAATAATTATTTTTTATAGCACACCTTGCCTGAAAAATGGTTGTATTAATACAATAGAACACTTTAATAGAATAGTTTTCGTTCGATTTAAAAATGTATTCGATAAAAACGCACTCGTATTTTTAGTTTCGTTTTACCGATGAAACTCAATTGGCCGTTGTTTCCGTGTGACGACTATACTCTTACTAAGTACAGTCGAGTTCATAATACAGTGAGCAAAAATTTGATCAAAAATATCTGAACACGCTTCTACGCCGTTAACAATAGAGTCGCGCTCAGATGTTTTTGATAAAAATTTTGCTCACAAGTTTATGAACTCGACAGTACAAGTAGATAGCTGCTTTTGCAATAAATTTGGGATGCACTATGCCAGCTAAATCGCCGTCATAAGCGGGTTGTGCAGCGATTGGTGCAGTTCCTGTTGTGAAGCCATAACTCTCTCGCTATCTGAGAAATTGCCATTTTCCTGTCCGCTCTTTGTGGCAGCTAAAACAAAGTGCAAGGTGCATTTCCTAGTGTGCTGTGTTAAGAATTTCTTAAGTTTTATATACCGAACTATGACGTGATATCTTCAGAAATCTCCTTGTAAATACCTATAGATAAGTTCGTCATTAATGATTGTTTCATCTTCATCCCAGCTTACGTTCCACTGCTGGGCACAGGCCTCCTCTCAGAATGAGAGGGCTTGGGCAGTGGTTTCTACGCGGGATTAATTGTATACAAAGTGGGAAAATTGGCCCCGGAGAGAAACTGCCTTCTTTATACGAGTACATAAGAAGCCTTTGGTTAAACATAAATGTTTAACATTTTTTTTTGCCCTTTGCCATATTTTGTAAAAATTTAAATTTTGACGAACGTGTCTCCAATTATCACATGCGCGGTCTACGAGTTTTTAATGAACGGTCTAACATATTCCATCACTTTCTATTTCCGAACGTCAAAATCAAACTCAAAATATCTCTATTCAATTTAGGCTATGACAAGCACTTATTAATGTCAAAAAAAATCTACCACCGGTTCGGAAAAACCGCTGTTGAGAAGAATCCAGCAAGAAACATATATATATATATATTAACATATATTAGGTATATATTTTTTAAACAGATTTACAATATTATTAAATGATATCTATACATCACAAGTATTTAACACAAATTTACTACTTATTTTTAACACATTAGGTTCGCTGTTTGAAGTAAGGGATCGCCAACGCGGAACGTATTTGCAAGTAACGTTCAATTTATTCCGAGTGCTCTTCCTATGTAAATAAAATTAATAAATTAATTAGGAGAAGCGTTGGATTGGATTCACCGTAAAAATACTGTAGTTCTTTGATATAAGAATTTTCCAAAGTAACACCCGAGGCAATCAAATAAGAAGACGGGAACATTAATTCACTCACAAACGTAAAACCACGATATTTTTAAAGGTATCTACCTATTACAACGTATCATATCATGAGCCGAAAAAGCCGTGGTGGCCTAGTGGTTTGACCTATCGCCTCTCAAGCAGAGGGTCGTGGGTTCAAACCCCGGCTCGCACCTCTGAGTTTTTCCAAATTCATGTGCGGAATTACATTTGAAATTTACCACGAGCTTTGCGGTGAAGGAAAACATCGTGAGGAAACCTGCACAAACCTGCGAAGCAATTCAATGGTGCGTGCGAAGTTCCCAATCCGCACTGGGCCCGCGTGGGAACTATAGCCCAAGCCCTCTTGTTCTGAGAGGAGGCCTGTGCCCAGCAGTGGGACGTATATAGGCTGGGATGGATGGGATGATATCATGAGCGTAATAGGAACGTTTCAGGCAACATTTATTTTTTGTATTGACAAGTATGAGACTATGCCCATTATATAGGTAGTCATTCACGATGACGCGTGCCGTGGTTCTTATTGCAATGTCATTAATGTCTAATTTGGAAAAAAATCACGCGTCTTCGTGGACGGCACTGGCACTAGGTAAAGCACGTGTGTAGCCAACGGTCGCCGTCGCGTGCCATGCACGGAGCGTCAAAACATTGACATTTTATCTGTCGTGTTGCGTTGTGATGCTCTCTCCCTCTCCCCCCCCCCCTCTCTCTCTCTCTCTCTCTCTCTCTCTCTCTCTCTCTCTCTCTCTCTCTCTCTCTCTCTCTCTCTCTCCCTCTCTCTCTCTCTCTCTCTATCGCAATGTTTCATTGTTGGACATATGACCCTATTTATTTTATCAGCCAATAAACCATTCTTATTCTTACACGACAAAAGCCATCACAACACACTGCAGCAAATAGGGGAGACCGAGGAGGGCTGTGATCCTGTCAATCAGATCTGAATGTCTAATATCCTGTCAATCGTTCAAAGGTTAATTGGAAGAGATCCCTTTAAGGGATAAGTTCGCCTTTGTAGATCTTATTATCCTGTTTTCTGTTATTTTCATGTGTTTTTATGTACAATAAAGAGTTTTACAATACAATACAATGCTCTCCTCTGTAACAACTCTCCTCGGTCTCCCCTGAATGTGAACGCAACCATATCAAATGTATGAAACCGATATATCGTTCTGATGCGTCGACACAATACAGCCGAATGTGAATGCGGATTAAACCCTTTTGACATGTTGTAGTCCGCGTCGCGTTACACTCCGTGCCTGGTACGTCTATATATATTTTTTTTTAATCGACTGGCTGGCAAACGAGCAAGTGGGTCTCCTGACGGTAAGAGATCACCACCGCCCACAAACATCTGGAACACCAGGGGTATTGCAGATGCGTTGCCAACCTAGAGGCCTAAGATGGGATACCTCAAGTGAAAAGAATTTCACCGGCTGTCTTACTCTCCACGCCGAAACACAACAGTGCAAGCACTGCTGCGTCACGGCAGGATTAGCGAGCAAGATGGTGGTAGCAATCCGGGCGGACCTTGCACAAGGTCCTACCACCTGCAAATCCTACTACGGTCATGGTGTGATACGATGTAGTGGGTATAAAAAAAAACTTTAGTCAGCTTTAATTTTAAAGTTATACGGAGCCCGAACAGCCAACAAATAACCGTAAGTCGTAGTTTCGACGATAAAAGTGAAACATTCGATCTGCAGCGTGTACAGTCAAGCTCAAAAAAAGCTTAAGCACTTGGTGCTTGGTCGCGGTCTATGTAGGTAGCTCTTTGTACTTGCGTTGACTTGTACATTGGGGGTCCTACGGCAATAATTTTTATTTATTTTCATTAATAATTAAACTCAGTTTCGACACCGTTCTGACCGTGCCGTGCCCTATTTTGAACCCCCAAGGCAAAGAGAGGGGTGTTATAAGTTTGACCGCTATGAGTATCTGTGTGTCTGTCTGTGGCACCGTAGCTCTTAAATTGGTGGATCGATTTATATGCGGTTTTTAAATTTAAATTTAGGTTCTCTAGCAATGGTTCTTAGACATGTTTCATCAAAATCGGTTTAGCCGTTTTTGAGATATTGAAATTTGAAGTGACAAAGTCGGAGGTTTTTCAACTTTTAGTTGGTTAGGTTAGTTGTACAGTGGGAGTAGGAAAACCATCGTCAGTTATTAAATTGATTCCTTTACAGTCATAGAGTCTTAGTACGTTTTGAAACCAAAGCACTAAGTAGACAAGGGCATATCAAATTATACTTACTAGACATGATAATAAGGGTCAAAATAGTATACACCTCTAACATATATCTAGTTTCATATCAATACCAAACCTTTTTAATAAACAGCGTCGTAAGAGTTTGAATCAAATAATGTTCTATTTAATTGTCAGTGTTTGTCAGTGCCAAGGTGTAGTGGTAGGGTTGCTATGGTCACCTTTAAACAAGATTATGTTTAGCAGGTTGACAGTTTGATGCAGCATGTCATACTCAATTGGTAAAGCAGATCGCTCATACTGAGCAAAGGAAAATAGATCTTAATACGACGAACCTTTTTTTACTCCGACTATACAATAAAGAGTATAAACAACCAACAAACAAACAAACCTTCCATATCAATGAAGCAATTATGTATAAAAAAAAAATGAAGCTAACTGTACCGTAACCCGCCTGCAGCCAAATGTTAGCAAACTTAAAAACAACGCCAAACAAGGCCAGTCAGTACTGATACACGGAAAGTAAAACTGTAGCATTGCAACGTTCCAATATTCCTGTTAAAATGGCTTCAACTTTACCAGCTTCGTTTGTTTACGTAGTTTTTTAACTTTAGTTTGTATTAATTGTGCATTAAAATGGAAACAGCTGTAATTTATTGAATCAGGCGTTACTTTGCGGAAGTCAATATCAATGAACTGAAACAATTTCTTTGCTCACCCGCGACCTTATGGTAGTTAAGTTTACGCAAAATATGCATGTTCATGCAGTTCCTCAACCTTCGCAATGTAAGTACATACATGTATCACTTAAATCCATCATGACCACCATACTACACTGACGCGTTTCGGACTTCACCAGAGCTCATCTTCAGGGACACAACCGTTCTCCATAATATGCTAGCAGATGTTACTCGTAGATAGACAGATGTTCAGTCTGTAGGTTTGTGTGATTTTTGTGTATTTGCACAGTTGGGGGTGGAACTGCATGGACACTCATTGAAACAGCTAATGCTCGGATCGAGAATAAACATCAAAACATTGGAACATAGAACCTCCTCCTTTTTTGAAGTCGGCTAATAATATTTAAGAATCAGTCTTTATAACGATACTAGATTTTACCCGCGGCTTTGCACGCGTACACTATTCGATCTGGCAGTTACTAATGAAATCCCAAAATTTATATCGTGATCTTCATTAAGGTTGTGTTAAGAACAACTGTACAAAATTTCATGACTCTAAGCCCATTGGTTGAAATTTCAAGATTTTATCCCTATCCCGTGGGAATATCGGTGGTTATTCCAGACGTCCAGCTATCTACGTACAAAATTTCATCCAAATGCGTCCAGCCATTTTAGCGTTGTTTGTAACACACACACACACAAACTTTCGCATTTACAATAGTAAAGTAGGAAGTAGGATTGACTTCAGAGGTAGACCGAATTGTAATAGTGAATTGTTACCAAATTGTAAGATGTACCCCTTGCCATGACACTTTTGTTATTGCTCTATTGTCTTAAAGCCCGCAGATTTCAAGTTATCTCAATCTACATGGTCATCGTCCTATTTTATCTAGAAAATGAACGAAGTCTAGAGCAAGTGAACTCCAGTAACTGAAGTTATTTAGATACTCAAAGAGATTTCCACAAAGCGTACACAACGTAACCCTTTTTCCATTGAACAGGATCGCCTTTGTAGCCGGATTACTAGCTTTTGTTCACCTGTCCGGTGTCCGGTCGCCGGATCCGGCAGTTGACTTAGCACTCCGACGCAGTGATCCATATGTAACACTAGAACTCTATTTGTTAAGAATCGGTGGGAGGGTGGGGGTTTAAACTAGGTGAATCGGAGTCTGTGACAGTCAATTGGATTTCAGTGCCATTATGGAACCTTATCATATAAAAGTTTAAGACGCATTAAGGTGCGACCAAACCGCTGCTTAAAAAACGGCGACGGTACGGAATCGCAGTGACGCATCGTATGCGCACCTTTTTTTTGCATGCTTTCTACACCGCTGCTTAAAATACCGAAACGGTGCGGAATCGCAGTGATGGGCCGTACACGACAAGACTTTTGTTCGGTAAAGTCCTGACGTTTACGGCACGTCGCTGCGATTCCGTATTTTAAGCGGTTCGTTTCCCGGCCGGGGCAGATATTTGCATGAATAATGCGAATGTTTGTTCTCGGGTCTTGAATGTTTAATATGGATTTAAGTGTGTATTTAAAGAGTGCTGTCTTCGCCAACAAACTGCTTAGCAGTTTGGCGAAAATATTTTTAAGTAGTTTTTGTAAAATGTGATGAATAAATATAAAAAAAAAAAAAAAAAAAAAAAAAAAAAAAAAAAAAAAAAAGCAGCGGTGTGGAGAGCATGCGATAAAAACTGTGCGCATACCGTGCGTCACTGCGATTCCGTGCCGTCACATTTACTCAGTAGTTGCCATAGCGACGTTCTAACATTCCATTCGTTCGTTGTATTTCCACAAGAGATGTGCGAGGTTTATTTGTCAAGAACCAATAGAAACGCTTAATTTATCTTTCCTCGCTCAGTGCATCTTTAGTGGAAACAGCTCGGCGGAGCGAGAATAGGTAAATAAAGCGATTCTATTGGTTCATGACATACAAATTCCTCGCAACGCATCCTCGCACTCTAGTGGAAACGGAGCCAATGGGTTCCGTTTTGTTACTCGAATGTACGAAATCCGAAACCGCACAGTTCCGCTGTATACCGACGAAGACATTAAAGAAAGAAAGAAAGAAAACATTTATTCGTGACATTAAAAAAGACAGCAACAATAATAAAAATAAAATAAAAATTGTTACGTATGCATGTCACGAAATGGTCCCAAATCAGCAATCTGCCGGTCTTGCGAACGGCGCTGGTCTTCCTTTGGGACCATCTGGTCATTATACATTGAAAAAAGTACAGCTAAGTGAGACCGATACAATTTTTAGTTTAAAAAATATAAAAAATACTTTCCTATTTAAATAAAATAAAAAGAAATACTAACATTACAAAATGGGTTGCCAGTATATAAAAAAGAAATAGGCATAGGCCAGTCTCCTTTACCCTTCTCACTCCTAACAAAAGCAAAAGAAAAAAGAAGAATAGACAAAACAAAACAACAAGCGATTGATTCGCCAACCAAATTGCGATTTCTAAAAGTTATTCGACTAAAGAAAGATACAAAGTTGATATACATCAATATTCTTCGGTATCCCAAATAGTAAAGAAATGTGAATAAAAAGTATCAGTACAGTTGCCATGAAACAATTTGTGTTTCAAATAAATAAGGCCGTGCAACCATGTGATCAACATTATATAGCCTAAAAAAACCAACAGTGTTAAACAGCTGAGAAAACAGACAGGTATGCAGTATTATTATAATTTTGTCCTCCAATTTGATCTATCCTATCATGTTTAATTTAATTTTAATTTTAATTTTACAGGTTCCCAATTGGATTTGTCCCTAAAAAGCGCAATACTAACAATAAGTATTCTCAACTAGCAATCCGAACAACATCCATAGCAAAGTAGATGGGCCGCAAACAAAAAGGTACCTACTCTTATTGCTATACACATAACCTCACATAAACTAAATGCAACTGGTGTCATGTGCTAAAGTTTCTTGTTTTTGCTGATGTTCGTGCATATGTTTTTTAAGTTTTGTTTTAAAGCTACATACACTTCGCAGGTCCCTAATTGGCGGTGGGATGTTGTTCCAACACCTAGTTGCTACATATCTAAAACTACCTCGAAAGGCAGCAGAGGCGTGGCGTGCTGTCAACAACTGCACACTACACTGGCGAGCTCCGCGTGTTTTGTGGCTAGCAGACCAGGACAACTTCTCGTAAAGATATGTTGGGGACTTGTGCTTCAACACTCCAAAGAGGACATTCGCAGATGAAGCCACAGTCAAAAGCTAGTAGATAATAAAACAGCAAAATCCATTTAAACCTCCCTGTCCACGTTAATTCTACGTATGCTTTGATAATGCAAATACAGCCTTTGTTTCCCACATGACACTTAAGAATCATGAGGCATAATGAAACGTCGGCGTATTAATACAGGGGATGGGGGGGGGGGGTGATAAGAATCGTTAGAACAACATATGTCGAGGACGAGACAGAGCTGGAGGGCGCGGGCGCGGGAGAAGGGATAAGTTTTGGGAGTTTTACGTATTAAACTTGATTTAAGGCACATATCAATTCCGTGCACTACTACATACAAACAGGTAATTTTCTTAAGTTTTTTACCGATATAAGTATTAATTGTTATTTACATTTTGTGACAAAAAAAAACAATGTTTAAAAAATAATTAGGAAATGGTCATTTGATATAACATAGTTTTCGTTAAACTATTGATCATACAAACTTTTAGGATCATGTATTATATACAGATTGGTTCAGGTTATGTTACGTTTATTATGAAATGACCTAACGAATTAGAATTACTAGAAGACTAGAAAAGTGGAAATAGAAGAAGTGAAGTTATGTTTATTGACTATTAAGAATAATAAAATAAATAATAAGCATTAAATAAAAAAAAACTATCCTAGACTTAAAAAAGAAGAAGAAGAAGTTGACATTATCATTCAATATTTCAAAAACAGCTTAACCGATTTTAAAGAAACAAAGCTTAGACCACCACAAAGAAACCGCATTGAATCGGGTAATCAACACCTAACTTCTAACACCCCTCTTTTTGCGTCGTAGGTTGAAAATTCAGCAAACATGTCATTTTCTGAGATATTCGCATTATATCAAACGATCATTATGTATTTCGTCCATTATACTTTTTAACCATTATGCATTTTGATACGTAGCCCACAGCGTATTCACCTACCGCGTACCTCTCCCTCTGGTCTCTTATCCCTCACGACGGCCCTGCTTATTGACGCCTGTACGAAATAATTCGGGTGCGTTACCGGCGGCCGTGCCCGGCGTACCAATGGCCGGATCCGGGGGGGCTACTACGAAATTCCAAAATCGAAGTTTGTATCATACCGCCCTCCTCACTCTCGTATTAAATAGCATAAGCGTCAGCGGGACGGCAACATACGAAGTTCGAATTTTGCACTTCGTAGTATAGAATCCGGTTCGGGGTATCTGCTCTATTACCCCGCTCACTCGACACCCGAGTTTAGGAACTTGCTGATGATTTTTGATGCGGAAGTTGGAACCAGAACTGAATGATAGGTAGGTATAATACACATTTGTATGTACTCTGAAGGGATATAGATTGAGGAATAATTTTAAGATGATTTGCTATTAATGACTACTAGAGTTTACCCTCGGCTTCGCACGCGTAAATTATTCGGTCTGGTAGTTACAATTGAAATTCCGGGGTTATACAGAATTCCCCTGGGAAATCCCAAAATATATATCGTGATCTTCATTGAGGTTGTGTTAAGAACAATTGTCCAAATTTCAAGACTCTAAACCCAGCAGTTGAAATTTCAAGATTTTATCCCTGTCCCGTAGGAATATCGGGATAAAAAGTAGCCTATGTGTTATTCCAGAAGTCCAGCTACCTACATACCAAATTTCATGACTCTAAACCCAGCGGTTGTTATTTCGAGATTTTATCCCTATCCCGTAGGAATATCGGGATAAAAAATAGCCCGCCAAACCTGTATGCCAAATTTCATTTAAATCCGTTTAGTAGTTTTTGCGTGAAAGAGTAACGAACATACATCCAAATATCCATCCATCCGTACATACTTTTGCGTTTATATATTAGTGGGATGGGATAGGATGGGAAGTGGGATGGGATGGGATTGCTGGGTGTGGCTTCACCGTGCAAATTTAATAACTGTTAAAATAATGACGATAAAATGCGGATACCTGTGCGCCGGTGTTAGCTTCGTCGGGCAGTCGCGCGAGCAGAGCGGTGGCCGCCGAGTCGCGTGCTCCTGAGAAGAAGGGCTACGAAATAGCCCGAAACATGTCGAGCTAAACTCGGTTTAAGACGTGAGTTATCCGTTACAATATCATTTAATATTAATAACTGTTATTATGAAAAATGGGCATTATGAAAAATTGACGATTTATTACTTGGTCACTCTAGCACAATGAAGTGCAAACGACATGGGAAATATGGGTCTTTATCGACTGGTCTAAAACTGTTTTGCATAAAAAAAAATCGTAACATATTTTTTGCATAACAATGTTTCGTCGAATGATTGAAATGTCGAAAATTGTTTGGTAGAAAAATTGATTAGTAATATTTGTTACCACTAATTTTATGCCTGGAAAACAAATAGGAATTTAATGGAGCTCCTATTGCGCCTACTTAACCTAACCCAACCTAGTTGAGCAATCATGTTGGATGAGTTTTCTTTATTGCGGGGGGCTCCGCCCCCCGAGCCCCCCTAACATGTACTATAAATGCGAAAATTTGTTGGTTTGTTTGTCTGCTTGTCAACTTATCACGTCAAAAATTTTATCTGGATGAAATTTGTCAAACAGGATAGTTGTAGTCCCGGAGAAGGACACAGGATAGTTTTTATCCCGGAAAATTGAAAAGTTCCCGCGGGATAGCGATACAAGAATTCTACGCGGACGGAGTCGCGGGCAACAGCTAGTAACTCTTATAAATTCTGTTTCAATTAGCAAAATAATTCCTAAAAAATATTTTAATATGAAATCCACATGTAATCTACACGCTTATATTGGTAATTTGAAATTTTCCAATAACTTTATTTTGCAGAAAAATTGTGAAAAGTGAAATCGATTTGTTTTGCAGTCATTCATTACTTATAATAATATTAATTATTATTATAAATTTCTTGCGCGTAAAAGTCACACCGCTCGTAACAGCTTGAAGAATATGCAAGTTCCATAGTGGCAATGAGCAAGTCACATCAAGTACGTCAAGTAGAGAGGTCATTGAGTGGCGACAGCGCACTGGAAGTCGAAGCGTTGGGATACCTCCCACTAGGTGTACTGACGACATGGCGAGTGTTGCAGGCAACCGGTGTGGTGAGTTATCGTTCATTGAGGCATTCTAAAGCCCTGTTCACCCGTGATGTTAAGGGCGTTTATACCTGCTGAGCTGGCAACGTTGCATTTTTGATAGTTTTTCTCGATTATTCCATAAAAATTTAACGAAAATCAAAAATGTGGTCTGATAGAACTGTTCTTAGTTATATAAGTTAATCTACCTATCTACTCCAATAATTATTCGTGATAGACTTTTATTTTCTTTAAACATCGTTAATAAACATTAAAATTTGTTAATTTTTAAATAATATAAAAGTTAACTTATATATATTAAGAGCAGTTATATCAGACCACATTTTTAATTTTCATTCAATTTTTATGGAATAATCGAGAAAAACTAACAAAAATGCAACGTTGCCAGCTCAGCAGGTATGAACGCTCATAACTAGATACAATAAATGGAACCAGCAGTGCAGTGTCATTCGACTGGAATGGTTTTACTGGAATAATGTGAACAGGGCCTAAGGGGGGGGGGGGGCTTTGTTTATCAGTAAAGTTGACGTCTTTAGGCTGATGATGAAGATTTGTATTTACATAAGGGTGCTACATAAAGTAAACATTGTTAAGTTCGTACAAACGGTGGCATAACGACATTTACACGCAGAAAATACAGCTATTGGTTTTAAGACAAACGCGGCGGAATATACTTAAGTGTGAGATAATTGCGGTCGACCTTAACCCTAAAATGGCGACGTAAAAATATGGCCCGCAACAGGTAACCCTTTTGCGCGGAAGGAGCGGAATTTCAATTTCGCGAGTCACCGGCGCGAAACGTTTTCCGCGAAGTCGCCAGTTTTCCTACAATCGTTCATTTAGCCGCATAAACAGAATTTTCCGAAAATGCTAATGTTGATGAAGATTGTGAAGCTCTCGCGACGCTCTGTTATTTTCAATTTTGAAATAAGAATTATGGCCACTTGAGGAATAATTTAAAATTAAGATTTGATTTAAGTAGTTGATTGCTTGATTGTTTGCCGGATAATACGCACACAGCCATAGGTACAGTGAAACGTCCACTGTTGGGTATAGGGCGTCCCCACACCCAACACTCTTGACCACTGCCAATCATCCCCAATTTTATCCAATATTTTTACAAGCTTTTATAGCATAGATTTTTAGTATTAGAGAAGGTAAGTTAGTTTTAATTCAATTTTTTTTCTATTTATTAATTTTTAGCGTTCCGTACTCAAAACGGCAAAAACGGAACCCTTATAATTTCGCTATGTCTGTCTGTCCGTCCGCGGCTTTGCTCAGGGACTATCAATGCTAGAAAGCTGTAATTTTGCACGAATATATATGTAAATAATGCCGACAAAATCGTACAATAAAAAAATTCAAGAAAGTTTTTTTTTAGAGTACCTACCTCCCATAGACCTACCTAATGTGGGGGTGATTTTTTTTTCTCATCCAACCTTGTAGTGTGGGATATCGTTGGATAGGTCTCTTAAAACCATTAGGGGGTTGCTAAGACGATTTTTCGATTCGGTGATTTGTTGGCAAACTATTCAACTTTAAAGTGCAAATTTTCATTAAAATCCAGCGTAAAATCCCTCTAAAATCTAAAGCGGTGAGTGGAAAATTTAAAAAAAAATCAGGATGGTAGTAAGTATATCAAACTTACAAGAAAAACTATAACTGTTAAGTTTTCTTGAGAATTATTAGTAGTTTAAGAGTAAATAGCAGCATAAGGTATAAAATATACCTAAACTTGGAATATTCCGTACAAAATACGAAATCCTTAGAAAAATATTACTTAATTTTTCGTAATGGCTACGGAACCCTATTTCGGGCATGTTCAACACGCTCTTGCTGATTTTTGTATATATTGTGTGTTTTTTATTAAAGCTTTTATTTAACCCTTACTAAGGTACAGGCGATTTAGCGACCACTTGCATTAAGTTGAAAACTGAACCTTATTATTTTCATAATACGTCACAATTTCCATTGTAATGAAAATACGACTAGCTTTAAAAATATTCTTTGTCAGGTATGTATTCGATAGCTGCTTTTGATTCTGTGTAGTAGTACGCTCCAGTAAATGGGGCCTTATTAAGGGTTAACTTGCCCTGTTGTTGGGTCAAATCTTGCAAGTTCATTTTGACATAAGCCAATGATTTTGACCCACTTGCAGAGGTCGCATTGATTTGAAATTTGTTGAATGTTATGTAAACTGGAAGACTGCAAGCAGTCAACAAAGAGAGTAGGCAAAAAAAAAACTTTTATTAAAAATGAAAATTCTTATATTGTTTTAGGATTCCAACCTATTATTATTGTGTGCGGTATAAATATATGTCCCGTACACTTTTTCAATAGAACTTAACACCCCCTTAAGCTCGTGCTTACTTCGATTCCGTGACTCGAGTACAAGAGACGATGTAGATACTTTTTGTTTGCCGCCGCAAATACACTCAAACTTCGCCGGCGCTCTTCGGAATCGAAATACATGGAGCTGGATTTAATATTTTACATGCATGACGTTTTGAGGCCAAAAGGTAAAATAAACGAAAGCTTTGCAATATTTGAGCGTTATTACACTATATAGGCTGGGATGATGATGACACTAAATATGAAAGTTCCCACGAAACACGCACGTGTAAGCCCGCACGAAGCGGTTTGCTTTATCTTTCATAATGCGAACTGCTAAGGAATGGAATTCGCTCCCGTCGTCTGTATTTGCAGATAGATACAATCTAGGCCTCTTCAAGGGTAGTGTTTTTTTTTTCTTTTTTAATCTTTATTATGATAAAAGGGTTTGATCAACAGTAATCATGCCACCCTTATTGGGGCTTACTTAAACTAATTACAACTTATTCACTTCTTCTTTTAAGTCCTAACCTAATTGATTTATATAATGATTTTGCTACATTTGATTGAGGGTATGCCAAGACTGAATTAAATTTACCAATAAATGTACCCTCAATATTATTTTCAACTAAAAAAATCCTTCGCTCTTCTTTAATCAGGACACATTCCTCTAAAACATGATACACATCCTCTTTCTTATCACATTCTGTACAGTTAGAAGTGCTTTTTTTCATTAGAAATGCAAAACTTTTGAGAGGAATATGTCCTGATCTAAGTCTTAAAGACAGTACCAGGTCTGACCTACTTATGTCTATTCCCGCAAACCATGGCGTCTGAGATACTTGAGGTTGGATGGTTTTCTTCAAGGCTAGAGTGTTACTGAACCGGTGAGATACACCTTGGACTCATCTGCCCTTAACATCAGGTGAGATATGGGGTTTATGTAAAAAAAAAAATCGTATTTGCGAGCTTGTTTCTATAGCGCGCTTAAATGTGATTTTTTAGACTTTCGTGATTTTCATTCATAATTTTAAAATACCACAAACAGGATTTATCACGCTAAATACACAAGTAATATTTACCTGGACCTTTCGACTACATTACAGCGGCCCTGGTCACGAGTAGACTGGAGGGTGCGGTGTCAAGTCTGCCAAGCGACACTCATATCACGAACTACCCGCACTTGGTCATTTTTATTTGTCACCCGATCACACCGACACACAACACCAACAACGTCCGACCGTCTGCCCGAAAATTAATCCCGACACCGTCACTCATAACAGGATTCCACGAAGATGAAAGCTTATTATCCATCGTTCCGGTTGAAATTTTTGTGCTTTTTTGTTTCAACCGCTTCGCGCACCATTCTTGAGTAGAAATGACGTTCCGTGGAGAGAGTTTTGGGATTGTGAAGCTCAATCCAGTGGTTTGGTTTGGACTTGTTCACTTGGCGATTCACACTAAAATGGTTAAACTAATTTTGAACGGCTGTTCTTTATACAATGGAAATGATGATCCTATAAAACTTTTGGAATCCCAAAGTCCCACGTTACGCGGCATTCAGCAGGGCTACTACGAAACTTCAAACTCGTATCGTACCGTCCCTCTCGCTCTCGTATTAAATAGTATAGTGTCAGAGGGACCGCACGACACGAATTTCGAGTTTCGAGTTTCGTAGTAGCCCTGCAGTATGCTACATGACCTGTCACTAAGGGGCTGTTTCACCACCCATTGATTCGTTTTATTTGACGGTTTAATGTGATGCCGTCTCCATCTATCCGAAAAAAACAAACAGGGACGGCATCACATTTATCCGCCAGATAAATTTAATCAATGGATGGTGAAACAGGGGGTAAGTATCACTTCGTCTAAAAAACGGCTGGTCTTAGTAGCCAATTGTCTATCTAAGAAGCAAGTGGTCTAAGAAGCTACTGGTCTAAGATGCAAGTGATCTAAAAAGCAACCGGTCTATATTTGTGTCGGAAACTTGAAAAAAACGACTTAAACGACTTAAAAGTACATACATACTAAGACACAGATGGAAACCGATTTTATTAAATACTATGTAAAGATAAAGATGGATATTTAGGAAAATACCTGCCTGATGTAAATATACTTTTATTTGATTTTAGATTTATACAGCAGCTTTGATGCCTCTCACATCGCGGTGTACAAACATAAACAAGCTTTGAACGTGCTCAAACAGACTATGTATATTCTGTTTACTTTTAAAATCTGCATCAATAATATAAACGAAGCTTCTGAAGCATGCTGCATCAGTCACTGTCGGTACCGCAGTCGGAATGCAGCAACTTCGTGCACTGGACCGATTTAAAATTAATGAACACTACAGGGTGATTTGGGAGACTTGAGCAGGACCAACCCTACAGCCTCAGTAATTAATAATCGATCGTTCACCTTTTGAACGCCACGGTCGGCCACAGACGACAAAAAAAAATCGCTCCATAGGCGCCACGTTGCCGACATAGTGCCTATGGCACGATTTTCAACTGTCGTGTTTTGCCGACCGTGGCGGTCAAAGGGTTAAGTGGAAACCCCACACTTCTAACTCCAGAGTGAAGCACTTCGGTAATTTAATACCTACTTTTACTACTTTTGGTACTTGTACAATATGTGACTAGTAGCCGTATGCTGAATCAGGTTAGCAATGTTGACCACTGAGCCTGGCCCTAAATTCATAGGCATGTCATGAAACGCCGCCAAAACTAAGGGCCAAAAATACTGCAGCGCACATACATACAGATGTGTATGTGTTGTGATGTTTGTATGTGTTGGCGGCCGATCGTAAAATCCGCCAGATCACGAAATTCCTAGGCATATCGTGAAATGGCGTCATTTCATGATAATGCTTAAAAGTTGGCCAGGCATATCACGATGTGCCTGAAAAACAATACGGCAGATCGCATTCGTCGATATTCCTAGCTTTATACTGGGCACATCGTGATATGCCGAAAAAAGGAAAAATATAGGTACGACGAGCGAAGCGAAGAGTTGTTACCACAGGTTGTTACCTAGTATGAATTGTGACCACAACGCACGAGCCGAGCGAGCGAAGCGCGCGTGCGACGGTAGCGGCCGCCAAAGTACCAGAACCGATATCGCGGCGTTTCATGAATTGCCTAAGAATTTCATGATTTGCCTTAGCCAATTCATGAAATGGCGCCATTTCATGATATGCCTAGAAATTTCGTGATTTTGAGGATTTTACGATCGGCCGCCGACATATCGACAGATGTAAATAAGTATGTTTAACTTTAAAATATACCGTGAGCTTTTCGATGAAGGAATACAGCTTACTGACTCGTATAACATTCGGAACAATTCATTGTTGTATACAAAGTTTTTAAAAGAAAAACACGGAGATAATCCTTTCTAAAAATATACCTAAAATACAACCTGAAGGCGCGCTGACACACTCAAAGTAGATTTATCGTAGACGGTTTGGTAAAGGTAGGACTTGACGATTTCCTGGGAAGAGGTAACGGCGTTGGATATCGGGTGGGCAAAAGCCGGAGCTCTTCTGAGCGGCTCCTGAAAACTAGCGGAGATAGCTGACAAACTCGTCACAGTACCGCACACACTCACAGTACAGTAGTCGCTGGGCGCGCGATGACAGCGCCAACTAGCGGCTAGCTAACTATAAATATCCTGATTGAGGTTGTCTACTTAACCCCCGACGCAAAAAGAGGGGTGTTATAAGTTTGACCGCTGTGTGTCTGTATGTCTGTCTGTGGCACCGTAGCTCTTTAACAAGTGGACCGGTTTGAATGTGTTTTTTTTTACTTGAAAGCAGATTTTCTAGCGATGGTTTATAGACATGTTTTATCAAAATCGGTTCAGCCGCTTTTGAGATATTGAACTTTGAAGTGACAAAGTCGGAGGTTTTCCAACTTGTTCTTGGTTAGGTTGGGTTATTCATAATGTAAGTCGAAAATAAAATTTCATTTCGGGATAAATGCGAGTGAAACTAAATTACGTAAACTTTTTTTTTTTGGCTAAACGTTTTTATCTATAATATATTCTATACTATCCTGCGGGAACTATGCAACTTTCCGGGATAAAATCTATCCTTTGTCCTTTCCCGGGACTCAAACTATCTGTATACCGAATTTCATCTAAATTGGTTCAGCGGATTAGACGTGATGAAGTAACAAACAAACAAACAGGCTATATTATATTGTCAAAAAATTAAGGATCCTTACTAAACCTCCAATAACTCAAAGTTTAAGAAAGTGATCGAAAAAAATCCTAACATCGTGTGCGCTGCGAAAACTATTGATGGTCATCATCATTATCAACAAAAAAAAAAACGAAAAAACTTAATAAGAATTATGAAAAAAGTATTTGTTTTTTTTTGTTCTACTCTTTTAACCCACGGGCTGCTATCCCACTAATCATATCCTACTATCCTACTTTTTAATATTATAAATGTTAAAGTTTGTAACGATGTTTGGATGTTTGTTAGTTCATCACGTCTAAACCACTGAACTGATTTAGATGAAATTCGGTATACAGATAGTTTGAGTCCCAGGGAAGGACATAGGATAGTTTTTATCCCGGAAAATTGCATGTTGCAATTGTGTGTACAACCATATTGGTCAACACTCGGTAACACCTGGTAACTGGTAACACCTTTGCAAAGTAACGCCTGATTCAATAAACTGTCTACTGTGGCACCGTCGCGCATCGTTCTCTACAAAAGGTTGGCGCGTTGCATTTGTTTGAGCCGCAGTTTGCGGGATTCCTCTCCCGTGTAGGTACTATACGTCCCTATCACTTGCACTATACGTCTTGTTTTCCTCCAAACTACATTTATACGTCCATGCATCGCGTCGATGCGGCAAACTAGCGGTGCTGCTGGCGGCGGAAAGTTTGGATCCACGTCACGATGTTTCAATAAGCTTGGGAATAGCGTGTGTTGAGAATTTTTCAAATGTACACGGAGGCGCAAAAAGTTACTATGTACAAAAGTTTTTTTAAATATTAAGGGGAAACAGCAAGCGGGTCACCTGATGCGAAGCGATCGCAACCACCAGGTATCACTGGAGCATTCTGGCTTTTCTCAATCCTCACTGGAGCCGCGTCGGACACGCCCAAAATAGGGTTCCTACTTTTAATTGAGGCATCTGAGTGCGAGAAAGTTAATGATGGTACTAATAAAAGGCACGTTAGGTACTTAACTCTCTCGAGAATGCCGTCGTTTTGTTTTCTAAAGAATTGAAAATCTTGAAATGATTGATAGTTAAGTTGCATGCAATTTATATGGTTTAATAATGACCTTTTTCTGTCAGTTCCATTTTCTTCTGAAAACGACGAAGTGCAACTGACAAGAATAAATTAAAAGTGTAGAAATAGATGAGTATTTTTCAAAAAGTTTTTCCGTCATGAAATTGCAAGTGAAATTGACAAGTCAAGAAATCAGTTTTGTCGAGAAATTATTAACCCCAAGTACGAGATCATAAAACATAAACTACATAAAACATCCAAAATTTCTTGACGTCAGGAAAAGTCACGAAATCTTTTTTTTTTTTTTTATACGACTGGATGGCAAACGAGCAAATGGGTCTCCTGATGGTAAGAGATCACCACCGCCCATAAACATCTGCAAACCAGGGGAATTGCAGATGCGTTGCTAACCTAGAGACCTAAGATGGGATACCTCAAGTGCCAGTAATTTCACCGGCTGTCTTACTCTCCACGCCGAAACACAACAGTGCAAGCACTGCTGCTTCATGGCAGGATTAGCGAGCAAGATGGTGGTAGCAATCCGGGCGGACCTTGCACAAGGTCCTACCACCTGCAAAACCTCCTCCTCCTGGGTCCTGCCTGATCTTGTGAGGAAAAAATCGTAATTTTGTAATTACATAAAGACTTTCTATTGGATCCAACAACAAAGATTATCTGACTTTTTATCACTTTTACCACAAGGTTTTGTATATATTTAAAAACAATATTACTTATTTTTTTGGTGAAATAACGTCAGTTTAAGTTTGTACAAACTTCCCGGATTCATCTAAAAATATGTCACTTGACACGTGTAAAGTGCAATTTTCATTAAAGTCGAGCTAAAATCTAAACTGTTGCGTGGAAACATTTGAAAAAATTCAGGACGGTAGCAAGTATATCAAATTTACAAGGAAAATTATAACGGCTAAGATTGTTTGAGGGTTATTAGTAGTTTAAGAGTAAATAGCAGCCTTAAGCCGAGTTAAGACTTACAAGAAAAATCGTGCAAGTTGCATTACATCGCGAGGCCGTAAAGCCAACGAGTTTGTAGTGGTCAATCGAGCGCCGCAATTGCACGATTTTTCTTGCAAGTCTATACTCGGCTTAAGGTATAAAATATACCTAAACTTGGATGATACACAAGAGGACTCCTTAGAAAAATATTACTTGATTTTTTCTTAATGGCTACGGAACCGTGTTTTGGGCGTGTCCGACACGCTCTTGGCCGGTTTTTAAATGATGACGGCATTTTTGCAAATTTAAACGGGAATTCAGCAAAATCCCGGAATGACTGCTTCATGCGGGCAAAACAGCGGGCGACAGCGTATATTTGTGAAGAGGACGGAACAATAAAAGCACTTACGTTATTACGCCGACGTTCGCGAGACACTTGTTGTAGCGAGCAGATATGACGACTCGCACGTTATTTAAAAGTGTTGAAGAGGATTACGATTTAAACTTTTCGCATTCGTAAATATGGTTGCCTCGTAAACATGCCAACGAATATGACGTGATGAATAAACGATAGTATTTATATGGAGTTAGAAAACTGGACCCTTATATGTATACTGGATCCAAAAATTGCAGTTTGGACCTAAGTCCTTTTTTGTGCCTGCAATTGAACGGTGTGTGTGAAGTTCCCAGTCCGCACTGGGCCCGCGTGTGGGAACTACGGTCCAAGCCCTCTTATTTTTAGAGGAGGCTTGTGCTTAAAAGTGCGACGTATATAGGACTGGGATGATGATAGTCACCGCATATGGCATGCGTCAATGCGATATACTTTGAAAATCGTCGATGTATTAAACATCTATAGTCAAAATGTGGTAGGTACAGGACTTATTCCGCTAACACACGAGTAATATTTACCTCTACACGAGTGCCGGTACTACATATTTGTGATCAAGTGCGGGCAGTTAAAAGGACTCGCGCTGCTAGTATAGGCAGACTTGACAGCCCACACTTCAGTGTACTCGTGACCACGGCCACTACTGTAATGTTGCCGAAACGTCGAGGTAAATATTACTCGTGTGTGTTAGCGTGATAAGTCTTGTGCCCAGTATTTTGACTATGAGTGAAAATCACGAAAGTTTAAAACGTTATATTCAACATCTGTCAAAATATCAAAATTAATTAAACTGTATCCAATTAATGACTGAAAAACCTCGGGGTTCATTTTGTTTTACCTGGTACGGAGTTAAAGGTGGATTGATTCACCCAATCACAAATGAAACAACCGCCGTTATGTAACGTTAAAACGTTGTGGCACAATTCCCGTAAAACATTAAACATTCTTTCAAAATAATACTGCTGCGACGAGCATTTCTGTGTCAAGATATTTCTGAATACACGGAATACATCCTCCGATATAATATCGTGCTCTTGAGCTCCGCGAAACGTTTTATTTGTATTGTGCTAAATAAACTGCTGTGGAAAAATAAGACCTTGTGCCTCCTTGAAATGTACACGTTTTACTAGACAGTGGTAAATTCAAAGCAAATGGAACTGGAGATATTGTGTAGGAGCCCGTGAAAAGAAATCTTTTTAGAGATTCATTCTTAAATAAACATACGTAACTAGACGTTTTTTTGAAGCTATATAGGTACACTTGATTGGCTACACTCTTGATAGAATGATTGCAGCCGTCGGTTGAAGATTTTTAATCATTTTTAATTTGTATAAATAAGTTAATGAAACTAAATATTTATAATTATATTAGCAATGCATGAAAAGTAAAAGGTAACTAGTAAGTGAACAATTGCTATTTAATACTATTGTTGCTATTTAATTTCCTCGCAATCGAAGTGAAAAGCAGTGTAAAAATTAAGCATTAAACCAATTTTCCCCTCGACGTTCTATCCACCCTCGCCGCACCGGCTCGGGTGGCTATATGAACGCCTCGGGTAAAATGACTCATTTTATGCTCTTGTTGTACAATCTACTATCTTTGCTCACCCGCCACCTTATGATAGCTAAGTTTATGCAAGGTATGCGCGTTCATGCAGTTCCTTCACCTCCACACTGTAAGAACACTCACAAATCACACAAACCCAACTATCATCACAACACTACTCTGAAACGTTTCGAATTCAAACAGAGGTCATCCTCGGAGCAACACAACCATGTTAGATAAAAAAAACAATACATAAATAAAATAAAATAAAGAAATGTTTGCCTTGTAGTTTTCTTTCTGTGTACCTGATTTCTGTATCGCTTACTATTTCTGGTGTACAATTGTATTGTATTGTATAAATAATTCAAATGTAGTTATTTCCTTTCTTTATTAGATACATGGATTTCTTTATTTGGACCAAGCCCTCTTGTTTTGAGAGGAGGCCTGTGCCCAGCAGTGGGACGTATATAGGCTGGGGGAATTTGATACATAATAATATACACTACACTGGATTTAAAAAAATAATAAGTCTGCGGCGGAATCCTTTGGCCTCGGCGGTGGTTTTGATGAGCGCGGTCTATTCCGATACGACAGGCGAGCTCCATTTGCATGTCCCGTAAGCATGAAGTTTCTGAAAGGAATACAGAAAAGGAACTTTAGAATGAAGCTGTTACTGGGTGCTGGTGTGAACAAAGAAACTGACTACCTTTCTTTTCTCAGGACAGTAACTTTAATTGATTTTAATAAGGAAGACGAAGATAGTTTTCAAAAATCCCTTATTATTTAAATAAAAAAATAAATATCATGGGACACTTGACACCAATTGACCTAGTCCCAAACTTAGCCAAAACTTGTACTTGTACTTGATGGATACTAGACAACGGATAAACATACTTATGTAGATGAAACATAGTTAAATACATAAGTATTATTATTAAATATCCAAGACCCGAGAACAAACATTCTTATGAAACTATTTTGAAGAACTAACAAAAGTCCACTAATTTAATTGTGGTCAAGATAAATTAAAATTAAAATCATTTATTCAGTAAATAGGCCGCAATGGGCACTTTTACACGTCATTCTTAAAACTACCAGCGCTTTCGGAAAGACCGTCATTGTTGCCAAGAAGAATGCGCCGCAAGAAACTTGGCAGAAAGTCATTTTTTTAAAATAAAATAATTACAAATAAAATACTTACAAACTACAGTAAAAAAAAATAATTACAAAATAATAATAATAATAATATAGGGATGTATGGGGTCCCTTAGTTACAAAAGTACACACTAGCTATATCTACGTTCAGTGGAAGTGTAGAATGCTTCCACCGTTATAAATAAAAAAAAAATAGTAATAATAATTCTGAAATATACATTTTGAAATATACAAGCTTTTGGATTCCGAAGGCAAGCTCACCATAAAACCAAAACAATGCGACACTCATTCACTGAAATCTTAGAAATGCAACTATCATAACGATTCATAGTAACTCAAGGAAAAGCCTAGTTAATAATCAGGGAGCGCTGCCAAGTTTTTATTTTACAAATATACAATTTTACTCGCAAATGTAATGAAAAAAATTGTATGTTGCACGGGCGGTACTATAGTTACGAACATCGACTCATTAAATTCTAATAGACTCTCGTTCGTAATTCCTTATTTACCGCCCTTAAGACACAATGTACTATTAAGTTTGCCCTTTAATTTTTGCACGTTCATTACGTGTGTCTCAAAGTAGCTATTTACAGGGTGACAAGGTAATAAAATTGGTCGTAGTTCCGCTTCGCCGGAGTACCTACCGATAACTCCCCGGATATTACGCGTGCGCATGAGGAGATTACCTTCCACAAGATGGCTTCCCTCAAGAGATACAGGATCGAAAAAACTGGATAAGTGCCAGTTGAACTGGCATATCAAGGGTTCGGTACAAGATTGTAGATATCGGGCTAGTCCTTCGTCTAAAGTCTAAAACGTTTCTACCAGAAATGTGTAGGGATGTGTTGGAGGTATTATGTTTTATATGAACCAATAGAATCGCTTAATTTATCTATTCCCTAGCACCGCTCTGGTGGAAACAGCTGAGCGGAGCCAGGCGAGGTAAATGAAGCGTTTGAAAAACACACATCACAACACATCCTAGCATATCTCTGGTGGCAGCGCGGCCTAAATGCTAGTAGAACTCGCGCATCGAGGGTTCCGTACAAGATTGTAGGTATCGAGTTAGTTACATTTTATACAAGAGGGGTAAACGAGAATCAATCGTCCTGACTAGAAATAAACCTTTTTAAAAATCAGCTGCCAAATATCGTATATTTATTTAAGAAAATTTCACATTTACACAGCTGGCAACTGAAAAGTTGACATTTTAGTAAGTGAAGTTTGAGCAAATGTCATCTTAATGGCAGTTCAATAAAATTGTATACCTACTATTAAGGACCGGCCACACCGCTGCTTAAAAATGGTGACGCATCGTATGCGCACCGCTTTTATAGCATGCCTCCACACCGCTGCTTAAAATACGCAGAATAGGAATCGCAGTGACGTGCCGTAAACGTCACGGCTTTACCGAACAAAAGTCGTGAAGTTAGTGAAGCAGCGTTGTGGATGGCATGCAATAAAAACGGTGCGCATACGATGCGTCACTGCGATTCCCGTTCGTACCCTCACCGTTTTTTAAGCAGTGGTTTGGCCGTTCCTTTACTTGAAAGGTTTAGATAAGTGACTAAATTAAACAAACTTCAAGTACAGTCGAGTTAATAAACTTGTGAGCAAAAATTCAATCAAAAATATCTGAATCTTGTGTTCAGATACTTTTGCTCACAAGTTTATGAACTCGACTCTACCAGATTTGGCACATTCAAAGACTTAAAAAGAAATAAGTACTTTTAATGTTTTTCAATACAGATACGTAAAATGTTTAGATAGTTTAACGCGGGAATTTCAATATTTAGGCCACAATTTTATTGACGTTGTTTTGTTTAAATTTAGTTAATTAACACTAATCATTTCTTAAATCGAGTTTAGCTCGACATATTTCGGGCTATTTCGTAGCCCTTCTTCATAGGAGCATGCGATTTGGCGGCTGCCGCAACACGCGCACCCTATGAAGAAGGGCTATGAAATAACGCGAAACATGTCGAGGTACACTCGATTTAAGACGTGAGTTATCGGTTACAATATCATTTAATATCAGTGAGTGCCACGGTAGTGTCATGTTAATTTTTTTGTTAATTACCTGGAACCTTTTAAGTTTGATCCGTTAATATGGACGTAACGTAACGCGTAAATCAATTAATTAGAAAATATTGTTTACTCCACAGTATTTGTGACGTAAAAACTTATCAGTTTTATAAGCTTAAAATTGTAACTGGCCAAGACGCCTAATACCTTTTATTTTTATAAATAAAAAAACCTTCTAGAAAACACGTATTTTTATTAAACAAATTAATTTTAATGATGTCACACACAACCATTTCATACAAGTTGTTAAATTAGCTCGTTTATGTAGTTTAAGTTACTCAGATCTAAACAGTTCAACTTTGAACACCTAGGGACTTCCGCGGAAGGTATAATGACCAACGGGACGCGAGCGGCATAATGGCGTTTTAAAGTTAAAGATACTTTGCTGAAGCTACAAACTAGCTTCATTTGGAATGTGCATATTTAAGGATCGACCAACGATGCTTAAAATACGGTGGTGCGTCAGCGTATTTAAAATAAATGCATGGACTTGGCTCAATCGGCACAATTTTGACGCGGACTAGATACTTCTGATCAAAAAACGTTGACACATCGTAAACGCAGTGACGTGACTATTGTATGACCTTTTTGACGCGTAACTTCCAAACTGAATTATTATGATAAGTATGATGAAATGCCTTAAATAAGCCATGTCCAAGTTATTTAAAAATACATCTGATATTGCATACTGTCACTTTGTTAAATTATTTTATTTCAACACGGTTTCAGCGAGAATATATTTATGACAAACAAAAGTTACGACCAACATATTTAAAAACGTTATGTACTTACACTTACTTTTAAAAAATTGCGACTATACACTTTAAAGGTTTAGGTATTTAATTTAATGTACTTAAGCAAACTTCCGCTGCCGGATTTGGCTATGAACTATTTAGACTAATGTAATTCAATACAGAAATGTACTCGTAGGTACCATGAGCTAAATAAGTGGTCTATCAATTTTTAAACAAGTTCCTATCAAATGAATAAGTATGTCGCTAAGTTGACAGACACGTCTATTGGCATTATTGTTTTATGACATGCAAACGATTATCAACTTTAGGGTGGTAGACCACATATTTGGCTGATGGTACCTAAATTTTTAGATAATTAAATGAGGGAATTTCAATATTACAGACACCTATTGACGTTGTTTTGTTTACATTTAGTTAATTAGCTAAACCTTTCAAGTTAAACTCACCAGCAGTTGTCATACCCCACACTATAGGGTTGGATGAGAAAAATAAAATCACCCCCACTTTACATCTATGGGAGGTACGTACTCTAAAAAAATTTTTTTTTGATTTTTTTTATTGTACCATTTTGTCGGCATAGTTTACATATATATCCATGCAAAATTACAGCTTTCTAGCATTGATAGTCACTGAGCAAAGCCGCGGACAGACGGACAGACAGACATGGCGAAACTATAAGGGTTCCGTTTTTGCCATTTTGACTCCGGAACCCTAAAAATAGACAGGTTTTGGTCAGTTAACCGAAGAAGGACCTTAAACGAGTATCGAACATACACACTGTATGACAATAATGTGATTAATTATGCACAATCACGTTAATTTTATTTAAACCGTCATAGCAACCCGACTAATATTTGTAACGGGCATTAATCCAAGGACGTTATTTACATTTGCTTTGATAAATGGCCCAATTAAATGCTAAATTAATTTGCATCATTTATTATCATGGTTACACACTCGAATAATTACTCAGCCGGTTCCTTAGAGTAACCCTTCATCATCATCATTATCAGCCGGAAGACGTCCACTGCTGAATAAAGGCCTCCCCTTAGAACGCCACAATGAACGACAACTCGCCACTTGCATCCACCGGTTTCCCGCAACTCTCACGATGTCGTCAGTCCACCAGGTGGGAGGCCTGCCAACGCTTCGTCTTCCGGTTCGTGGTCGCCACTCGAGGGCTTTTCTCCCCCAACGTTAGCTGTTCGTAGAGCGATGTGGCCCGCCCATTGTCACCCCAGTTTGCCCATTAACCTGTCAGCCAGTTAGCCAGTTTAACCTTTATAAGAATAAGAATAAGAATGGTTTATTAGCTGATGAAATAGATACACATACAACATGCCTATTCCTACCAGCCAAAATGGCCGCCACTCAGCTATGTGTCGCGAAAAGATCTAAAGATGATTTCGCGACGATGATTTTTAGTGACGCCAGTTACAGTATCGTCGTTACAGTACAGTCGAGTTCATAAGTTTGTGAGCAAACATTTGATCAAAAATATCTGAACATGACTCTATTGTTAACGCCGTAGAAGCGTGTACAGATATTTTTGAACAAATTTTTGCTTACAAGTTTATGATCTCGGATGTACTTATAGCAGGGGTGGCCAACTTGATTAAACCCAAGATCCTATGTTCCTATGTTTACCTACTGACGAAACCCAGTGGGATCTACCAATTACATACTTCTTGAAATCTTAAATGAAACAGCATTTCAGTATTTATATTTTTTGCCTTGCCACGATCGACTGGACTAATAGTCGCGATCGACCGGTTGGCCACCCCTGACTTATAGTATCGTCATCTCTATCGCACATACGTCGCCTTCTATATCGTATATCGTCATCTTAGCTTAGAGATTATTAGTGCTAGAACTAGAACACAGCATAGGTATACAAGATGGGCCCTGTACAGTAGCAAAAAATTAAACCACAGCTTCACTTGAGCTAATTTAATTCTACAACTTTTGAAAATAATTTGTACTGTGATTTTTATTAGTTTAAAGTTTAATTGGACAAGCAATGTATTGCGAAATCCGTCATTTGCTACGTGACAGGAGATGTCATTTAGGCTATTCGATGCCGTACATTGAAAATACCATTTAATTTGTTTAGAATAAACGATGAAATTACTTAATTTTTTAAAGTTGCAGAACTAAAGTAGTTCCATTCGAGTAGCAGGACTTGTGTTTTATTTTTTTGCTACTGTTACAGGGCCCACCCGTTACATATAACGTTACCCGTCGTGACAAAGAAGTTTAGATCGGTCAGTATGGACAAGTCTGTAGCTAAATATAAAACACACAAAGATCTGTTCTTAGAAACCATGTCATTTAATGTAAAACTTAAGTCGGGGATTGAACCCGGTCGTTCTGAGAAATGAAACGTGTCTTTATTTCTATTTGAATATCGATTGTACAGGCCATAAGCGGTAAATATAGAAGAAATAAAAATTTTGAAAAAAAAATTACATGTTTTTTTCCTGACAATAATTATCTACTCTACCAGCCAATCCTGTGTAAGTGGATAAGAGGAGTACACTGTAGGATTTTTTTGAGATGTTCCGATCTCGTTACCAGCACACCTTTCGAACAAAACCATTGTATTCTACTGTGCCCTCAACCGCATAATACTCAGTTTAAAATGAACGGAAATATGAAATAAAATAGTTCACTGAAATAAGACTATATTATTTTGAGCGAAAAAAAAATACACGTTCACAGATAATACTTTTCCATGAAGCTGCTTGTGTACGACGAATTCAATTTTGGAAATATTATCTGTTACCAAAGTTTTGTTTTAAATTAACTCTCTATTGTAAATAATAAAGTCGTTATTTTAATGAGCTATTTTATTTTATATTTTCGTTCATTTTTAACGGAGGATTATGCACTTAAGGACATAATAGAATACAATAGCTTTGATCGACAGTTGGGATGTTAACGAGACCGGAACATCTTAAAAAAATCCTACTATATTTCTGATCTCTGGCCGGGGCAGATTATTGTATGAATAATACGAATGTTTGTTCTCGGGTCTTTTTAAGTAGAGAGATAGAGTATCCATAGTACAAGCTTTGCTTAGTTTGGGACTAGATAAATTGTTGTCAATTGTCCCACGATTTTTTTATTTATCAATTATCAATTTCGTTTTCCGTAAATTTAAAAACATTTTGGCAAAAATTTGTGCTAAAGTTTAAATGCATAAATAACGCATTAAATTCAAAGACTTGTTTCAGTAAATACTTACCACTGCAAATGATGTCATTTGATATACTAATACCATAAATTAAGAAATTGCGAAATAATTTATTTTTGCTTTGCGATATTGTAACTCAAGTAGTTTTAAAACGATTCACCCTTAATTAAGTAATTACTCTAAACACATTAAACGTCATTAAAGGTAATTAAGTACGCTGAACATTATCATCACAAGTAGGTATATTCTAACTCATGGCAGCCAAGGTTTTTTTTAAACATAATTATAAGAATAGGCAAACGGTCATGTGGGTCACCTGATGGGATTCAATCACCGCCGCTCATGGACACCCGCAATAAAAGTGTGAAAGGAAAGAAAAGTGTGAAAGCCTCACAGATGCGATGCCGGCCTTTTGACAGACAGATACGAGTACGCTCGTTTTTAGGGTTCCGTATCCAAGAGTAAAAACGGCACTCAATTTCTAAGACTCCGCTGTCCGTCCGTCTGTCTGTTTCAGAATTAAATTATTATTATTATTATTTTAATTTATGACGGTGGAAGCAGTCTACACTTTCACTGAACGTAGATAATAGTTAGTGTTTAGTTTTGTAACTAAGGGACCCCATACATCCCTGTATTATTATTATTATTTTTTTGTATTTTTTTATTTTATTGTAACCCACCAGGCCACCACGGCTTCAATTTTACAGTTAAATTAGGTTATGTTATAAATAGAACTCCAATTTGAGACCCACCTAATGCGTTTACTTATATTTATAATGTACGATGATTCAAAGGTTATTTTTGTAAAATGAAAGATCGAGACTTTTAAAGAAAAGATTTTCGGATTTCTACTCTTACTTCTTGAGACTATACGCGCTAAGGTTCCATCTACTAGAAAACCTAACGCTTGCAAATGCCAAAATTAGGCAAAAAAATATTTTCGCAAATATTAGGTCGTGAAAAATTTATTATGAATTTTTTGGAGCAAACGTAACACTTAGCTAATTCGCTTTTCAACGAAACGAAAGAGCCGTGACTTCAAATTAGTTGTCGCAAAATGCACCTACTCTTATAAAACGTCAAGTGAGAATACGTTTGTGCCATGTCCATTTTTTACCAAAATGGATTTCAAGTTAAGCTTAATATTTTAGATCATGAATAATTTTTAGCTCAAATCGTTGTGCTAAAATACTTATATTACTTAGTAAATTACATTACTTAAATTTATACCATATCCACGTCACGAAGTAAGTAAGTGTGTGCTATATCCGGATATGGCATAATATAATGCTACATATATTCGTACAAAATTACAGTTTTCTAGCACAGCGGACGGAGAGACGGACAGACAGACAGACATGGCGAAACTTGGCGAAACTATAAGGGTTCCATTTTTGCCATTTTGGCTATGGAGCCCTAAAAATGTTCTAAAATTATTTAAGTTATAATGGGGTACGAATTTAATTAAAAGTAATTGGTGCCATATTTATTTATTTATTTCAGGAGAACCAACAGCTAAAAACACAATATATGTAGTAGTAATACGTAGCAACACAGAGCCAATTACAGGATCCCACAGATAGCTATAATTTACACGTTTATTAACTTAAACGAGGTGACGCGCACCGTAATCAAACGACACACCATGCCAAACAAAACACCACAGAATTTCAAATGGAATTACTACACTCCTCAAAGTCTTTGTGCCATATCATACCTATAATATACGATAAACAACTGCTCATAAAAATTGATACCGGAATCGTTAATCTGCAAAAATCTCATTAATGACATTTTACTGAGTGTTTGTTTATTGTACTAAGAAAATATTTATATACCTTTTTGACCATTTAGCTTTTTTTAGCACTTGACACCAATTGACCTAGTCCCAAACTAAGCAAAGCTTGTACTATGGATATTAGGCAACGGATAAACATAGTACTTATATAGAATAACACATACTTAACATATTAAACATCCAAGACAGAGCAAACATTCGTATAATTCATACAAATGTCTGCCCCGGCCGGGGATCGAACCCGGCACCTCAAGCTTCGTAGTCAGGTTCTCTAACCACTTGGCCATCCGGTCGTCAAGTTAATTTACACTAAAATATAACTCACTGTAAAATTAAAGATTTTGTTTTATTTTGCTCTCCTGTAAACCAAGGTATGAGACGTAATGGCACAAACGTATTCTCTCCCGTCGAAAAGAAGCTGTGAGCGCTCATGTCTGATGTCGGCGAGCAAACTGGGCCAACCTCAACACACAACGGTACATTTACACACTACACTGAAAACAGCGTTTATAATGGTTCAGCTTTAGTTCAGTACATTTTTAGTTAAACTAAGTACATACCTACATTAGATTTGAAGGCGTATTATTGCACACCAACTCTACTCTTTATTGCACACCAACACATAATAAGCAGTATAGAAAACAGAGGTATATACACAGAGATTTTCTGAGATAAGCAATAGGCGGCCTTATCGCTTCAGAACGATCTCTTCCAGGCAACCTTTACAATGGAATGAATGAAGAAGTAAGAAATAAATTATAGCAAGTGGTGAATATACATTACATTAGAGCAATATCAAAAATACATAACCATTTATACAATACACATACACAACAAATCCAAATAGATTTGAAGGTAGATACATAACAACATTAATATCCATAAATAAAATAAAAAATGTTTCTGATCTCAAGAAATCAAATATGATGTTCCTTTATTAAGTTAAGTTATTGAAGGATTAATTAATTAATATAGGTACAGAAATTAGATTGTAAAATAAAAGATTTTAAAATAGTAAATAGATAATAACAATTATAACAACAAATGCTATACCCTACCAGGGTTCGTGTTAAATTTAAGAGCTTATGTTACATGTATGCAATAAATAAATAAATAAAAATAAAATATAAACTAACAGTTTTAACATTCACACGCAAGACGACACAGATAGTGCTCCCTAAGCATAGACTTAAAGATAGGCCCTTGCCTACTTAGCGCGCCTTAACTCTATCGGCAGGGAGTTCCACAACCGAGTGGCCTGGACACATCGATTTAGAATACCTAAATAAATTCCTGGACGTATACGAATAAACATAGAGTTTAAAGTTTGAACGAGGGATAGTAAAGAGGGACAGAACAAAAAGTGCCAGTGCAATTGCCATGAAACAATTTGTGTTTCAAACAAATCAGGGCTTAATGATTATTAAGAGATTTTGTAATCGAACAACTTTTTAATTAGCTGCTAAATACTTCAGAATATGTCATTATATTAATTTTTAATACCACTGCAAACTTTAATTGATTTTTATTTTGCAATTATAAAATCCCCAGAACGACGCCCGAGTCATCAGTCATTTGTTTATTAAAAAAACAATTAGGCCTAATGACCAGTACTCGAAAAGTCCTTTATAAGCGCTTATCCGAACAATATCGATCAGTTAACCCAAAAACACCAAACCGTGCACTTCACTGCACCTGCAGTCGCGGCGGGGCGGAGACGCCAAAATCGGCGGGGCGCGATGCCCCATCACAATCTCAGTAAATTTTTCCGTGCAAACTCCGCAAGTGCCACCGTTGATGGATTAGAAACCACGTCATACCGCTGTTAAAGATGAGCCAACGTCTAACTTGAAGACCTCGGTGCCTGGGAGTTACCTGAAGACCCTGGGAGCTACCTGAAGTACTTCAACACATGCTGATGACGATAACAGAAACTCGGTGGGCGATAAAAACGGGCAGATATGGTGCTAGTTACATCTACAGTGCTTTCATCTAGCTATGTCTGTTACGCTGTGTAACAATTTCAAAGTCGGTGTACAACCACTTCATAACACCGTTCTTAAAGATGAACTCACTGAAACCGAAGAAAACATCGCTACCAGCGTGGATGATACCCGGAGGTCTGATGCCCACCGAGTCTATGACGCAGTTCATGGACACTCCACTAGTACAACTTCGACATGATTAAGATGAACTGAGAGTACAAACAATGAGCGTCTCATGCAAGTCAATTAACCTGAAAATGAAGACCACCTTCGCCAGTAGCGCGCCTGAAGGAAGCTGATACCAGGGAAGAAATGCTAGGGATTTAATACGTAATAGTGTTGCTAGAGTCTGATGTCTGTGCCTCTGCGGTGAATAATGTGATGTGCAACTTATGATCCTGGACGATCCTGTTGTCATGGTAAGTGGCCAAATATATGCTCTGTTTCCCTTTCATATCCTTACTTTTATCAGTAATGTCCAAAAATTTTCGTACCAAACGAAGGAAAACATAATGTCGTGTTATGATACAACAGCTATGGGTATTTTCTAATATTTGCGCAAGAACCGCGTATTACAGTAGATAAAATCGTAGTAATATTTGTACGAAATATAATTCATCTACGTATTGTATTTGCAAAACAGTGCTTTAACGCCGGTCTAAAAATGCTATCAATAAATAAAGTTGACACACCTTCATTAGGATTTATGTTGAATATTTACAGCGTGTTTTCAATATTTGATTGTTCATCGCGCTACGTTTACTCCATTTAAAATAAAAATATAAAATAGTTTTTAAAATAAAAGCGTGGTGATTACGGCAACAATTCCCAAAAAAGGGATCACAAAATATCTATTACATACTCTTATAAGATTTGTTGATACATAAATGTAGTCAAAGTTTTTAAAATGAAAGTACTGACTCCAATCAGAAAACAGCTTTCCTATATCTAGCCACATTAAAATTAAGGCACTGGAACCAAGGCCCAAGCCCTCTCACTTTTAGAGGAGGCCTGCGTCCAGCAGTGCGACGTAAATAGGTTAGGATGATGATGAAGCTAGGAACTTTATATTGCCAAATAAAAAAGAAGAAGCTTTGATGTCGATCGGTCTGTCAAACAAAATTGATGGTTTTAACAGTATCCAGCGCAAGCCTGAGAGACCCAGCTGTGCTGGAAAACGCTATTAACAAAATTATAAATATAGAAGTCATCATCTACTTGCTGAAATTCAAGATCGTAATAAAATTTATATCAAAAAGAACTTAAAAAACTAAAAAAGGGCCCCGTGGGAGGATGTCTACCAGGCTGACAGAATCCCCTTGTCGAATAGCGATGGCAATTTGTTGAGAGAGATGAGATGACGAGATAACCTTTTCTAGTATCCAGTGGTGAGGACCAGGCGCTTTTTTTTTATTAGTTTGTGTGCGCCGTGACTCCATGGAGCCAGGGTCTCAAAGCCATAAATTATTTATTTCTGGCCGTTTTTTTGTTTGTTTCGATTTTCTTTAAAAACACGAAAACATTTTCATATTCATTTATTCATTTCAATTTGTTCAAAGAGATTCTAAAGTGATGGTGCCTTTAATGAGTCTTCATTTCCTGCGCTGTTTTCACTAGCAGTATCATATTTGCTACTTAAATCATCAAATTTGTCAACAGTATCATTACCACTACTAGATTGAATATCGCTATCATCTGGAGCGTTGCATTTATTTTTGGTTTTGACTTTATTATTGGAAGACACTTCATTATCTTCCCCTAAAATGGATGTAACACCACTTTTATCCCCAATGTTACGTGTACTGCTATTGTCAAATTCATGGCGATGGCAATTCGTTGAGAGAGATAGATGATGAGATAACCTTTTCTAGTATCCCGTGGTGAGGACCAGGCGCTTTTATTTTTTTTATTAGTTCGTGTGCGCCGTGACTCCATGGAGCCACGGTCTCAAAACCATAAATTATTTAGATTATTTATTTCTGGCCGTTTTTTTGTTTGTTTCGATTTTCTTTAAAAAACATGAAAATATTTTCATATTCATTTATTCATTTTAATTTGTTCAAAGATATTCTAAAGTAATGGTGCCCTTAATGAGTCTTCACTTTCAGCGCTGTTTTTCACTAGCAGTGTCATATTTACTACTTAAATCATCAAATTTGTCAACAGTATCATTACCACTACTAGATTGAATATCGCCATCATCTGGAGCGTTGCATTTACTTTTGGTTTTGACTTTATTATTTATTATTGGAAGACACTAAACTTGATGTAACACCACTTTTATTCCCAATGTTACGTGTACTGCTATTTTCAGTTTCATTCCCACCATTCCCAGAGGCATTGTACGTGACCGTGACTACATGGAGCCAGGGTCTCAAAGCCATAAATTATTTAGATTATTTATTTCTGGCCGTTTTTTTGTTTGTTTCGATTTTCTTTAAAAAACATGAAAATATTTTCATATTCATTTATACATTTAAATTTGTTCAAAGATATTCTAAAGTAATGGTGCCCTTAATGAGTCTTCACTTTCAGCGCTGTTCTTCACTAGCAGTGTCATATTTACTACTTAAATCATCAAATTTGTCAACAGTATCATTACCACTACTAGATTGAATATCGCCATCATCTGGAGCGTTGCATTTACTTTTGGTTTTGACTTTATTATTTATTATTGGAAGACACTAAACTTGATGTAACACCACTTTTATTCCTAATGTTACGTGTACTGCTATTTTCAGTCTCATTCCCACCATTCCCAGAGGCATTGTATCTAAAAGCCTCTCTATTTAATTGAGTATCGTTCCTAACATTATCAGGATTACAATTTTCTGCTCTAGGATTTTGATGTAGACGTCATCCTGTCGCTTGAACACTAGCTACACTGGCTTTCTCATAACTTGGCGGTTTGAGTGAGTTGTATATTCACCGTATTCACCGAAAGTCAGCACCGTTGCATTTCATAAATAAAGGTTTCCTTTCTTTGTTTTTTTTTTATCGTTGTTTATGGTCAATATCTGACATTTCTGAACAACGAGGGCGAAAAGGATTATCTTTCTTGGTAGCATTCATTTTTTAAACATAAATTTCATTACGTTCCATCAAGGTATAGTTTTTTTCGAACGGACTGTTCCTGTTAGCCTTAGATGGCTTTTACAGCTAAACTGGAGAAAGGGCGAGCTGCCTGATGGGCTGCTCAGCAAGTGGTTAAGGTTATAGTTTGAACACAAGCTATTCTGGTTGCCTTTTCATAACTTGGCGGTTGCATTTCAATAGCTTGTGTGAGTTGTTTATTCAATGAAAGTCAGCATTGTTGCATTTCATGAATAAATGTTTCCTTTCTTTGTTTCAATCATTTTTAGTTCACCGTTGGTTAATATCTGACATATCCGAGTAAAGGGTGAAAAGGATTATCTTCCTTGCGTAACACCCGGTTTTTAATTTCTTTCAATCAGGGTAGGGTTGTAGTTTGAACACCAGCTGTTCTGGCAGCTTATGTGTAATTACGGGCGGGCAGGATGCACATGTCAACGAGCTTGCGTTTTAAGGCTAAGTTTACCCATCTTTAGAAATTTCATGGACCGGTAGCTCCTGCAGGCATTATCGATACGCTTGTCGATTTTTTTTCCTTGTCTGTTTCCTAATGAGCCTATCCGGCCTAAATAATTTATACTCCTTGATATATTGCATCACGTACCCCTCTACCGTTACCCTACGTTTGATGTTATTCGTCATCACATTGGTTTTTGACCGATTCATCGTGAGATTTCTATGTGGTAGAGCCTTACTGGTAACCACTTGCTGGCTGCAGTACGAATGGGCCGGCTCGACCGGGTTAGTACCACACTCCCACAGAATACCGGCGTGAAATAGTACTTTTGCTACTGTGTTTCGTACGGTGAGTGGGAGATCCGGAGGCCCAACTCCCCTCCCCTTCCCCCTCCTCCCTTCCTATTAGCCCCCCTTTTAGGCTGGCAACGCACCCGCAGTCCTAATAATCACTTACCATCAGGTGACTCGCATGCTCGTTTGTGTTTGAAATTAATAAAAAAGTTCTATTTCAAGGCTTGCGTGCTGACACTGAGCTGTTAAATAAATAAACAAGTATCACAAAAAATAAAAATGGCCAGACAGCTTTTTGTTTGTAAATCGGGAAAAAAATACCGTTCTGTTTGTAAATTTAAATCGCTTACACAAACACCTTCTATTAACAGAATATTAATGACAAACAAATCATGTTAGTAGACAAATCACTTAAAATCTTTCATAAAAACTTCAACTTTTCCACTTCTAGAAGTCCTTTATATCCTAATAATTTTCGATTGATATACTTATCATAGTTATTTCACTTTTTATATTGCTATTTAAATACCTAGCTTCCTATTTCCACTATCCCAAAGCCGTACTGGATCACAAACTTGTTTTTATTCACCTTACTATTATTTTGTTAATATTCTAAGAACGGAGGTCCTTTTAGGAAATGCTTTCCTATGTTTTGACGCACTGAACGCGATGCGCTTTGAAATGCCAACTAAAAAAAGAAAAAGCTTGATGTCGATCGTTTTGCCAAACGAAATTGATGGTTTAACCACTCTCCAGAGCAGGCTGAGAGACCCAGCTGTACTGGAAAACGCTATTTACGACATTTATAATGGAGAAGTCAATATTTACTTGCCAAAATTCAAGATCGTAACCATAAATTATCTAAAAACAATTTTAAAAAATTTCGTGATCGTCCTGATCGACGGACTTAGAAGCTAAATAAATAATCTTTTGGAGAACGAATCAGTGTTTGCATAGGTTTTGCCGTCTATAAGGCAATTGTCGAAGTCAACAAAGAAAATTCCAAAGCTGCTGCTGCTAATAAATATGATATCGGATACATTTGCGCAATTATTAGCTCAAAATGAGGGTAAATTAGCCGTTTTTATGTCACTTAAAAGTACAATGAATATACTATATTTATCAAAATCTTCGAAATCGGGATGGACGATTTTGCTGCAACAGAAACTGCAGCTAATTCTTGTTGAATTTCTAATGAAACCAAGATGTTTGAAGGTAGATATCCCTTCACATCCATCAGAGTCAAGGTCACTGCCGTCTGTTTAGTGGGGAAATGAAACTTTAGAAATGTCACAATCGTTTTGTGATACTTTTTCTTTTAGTATAACACGTTTATTTCATATTTTACTGGGAATCTGAATGAAACTTACTCCAAATATACTTTAGTAAAATTGTACTTATTAAAAGCTTTCCTGCGTAAGAAAACAATATGTGACGTTGTCGTTTCTTAACTGTTCGAAACATCAACCAAGCTACCAACATTAACCAACCAACTAGTCTACAGCCGATTCCGTTTAACTTTTGCATACAAATTTTGATATTTTTTATTTCTTGAACCTTATCCTGGTTCAGTGAAGTGGAGTTGACGTGAGACGAGCCTGGGTTGCTCAAGGTGGGGTGCGACGTCAGAAACCTCCTCGAGTGCTTGGACGTTACGTTACCGTAACGTGGAGCCGGTGCACCCCGGGCAACAACGGTCATCTAATTTCTAGGAAAATAGTTAACTGTTGGCCAATATCTGACATATTTCACTAATGGGGGGAAAAGGGATTATCTTCCTTGCGTAACACTGATTCTTTTCACATCAATTTCATTTCGTTCAATCAAGGTAGAGGTTGAAATGAAAAAGTAATTTAAATTAGACTGGAAAGGTTAGGCCGAATTGGCTGTTGGCTAGCTGGATGTTTAATGTTAGTCGGCTGGTTGACGTTTCGATCATTTGCAGGAAACGATGATGCTACAATTTTTTTTCTTCCACATGAAGGCTTGTAATAAGTTTACATTATTACTCAAATGTCTTTAAAGTAAATTTTATGCGAATTCTCAGCGAATCCTCAAATTAACTTATTATATTAAAAATAAACAAGTATCACGAAATAATTTTGTCATTTTCTAATGTTTTATTTTTCAACTACACAGTCAGTTGTGATCTTGGTTCGGATGAAAGTGAAGGGTTGTTTGGCTTTGATGATCATGGTTTTCGCTATTAATTCCATGAGAACCAGCTGCAGCTTTTAGCGTAACATGATCATTTATTCCATTTCCAAAGATTTGAATAAATATATTGGTTTACCTTAGCTTTTAACTGAACTACAAACGACGGATCTATTGTAATTTGCGGCTTATTATTGAGTAAACTGCTCCCAACATCACATAAATTAGCAGCAACAACTTTGGCTCATTCTCCGTAAACTTGGAGAAGAGCCTTTTGGATGGTCGAACTAACGATAACCTTGATTTTTTCTCAAAAATATTATCTATTTTTGGTTCTGAGCCCGACCATCAGTTTGTCGATGCACATTTTAGTTTTTGTTAGGTCTATTTCAGTTGCAACCTCGAATTCTGGAAGGTAGAGGTTGACTTCTACATTGTCCACATTGTTAATAGCATGCTCTAGTACAGCTGGGTTCCGCAGCTTCTCCTGGTGAGCTGTAAATCTGTTAATCTTATTTGGCAATACGATCATCATCGCATCTTGTTCTCCTTCAAAGCGCATAGCGCTTCTCGGTTCCAGCCTTCTTTCCTCGTAACATAGTAAGACGCTATAAACAACCTAAAAGCTAGTAAAGATGTGTCAACGATTACACTTTAAATTTCTTAATCATATCGTTAACTAAGTCATTCATTTGAGCGTTAACTAGCGGCAATCCATAATAATTAATTTATGAAAATAAATCAAAATGGTTATCAATGTTTGTTTGAGACAGCTTTTTTTTGCAAACACCATACAGTTATTTTTTTGCAAATACTAAACGAACCTCTTTTATTCTATATTTACATGAACCAAATTGTTGAATGCTATTATGTTCTCTTTCATTTCTAATTGTTAATTTATAATCTGTTATATCTTCTATTTGTATACTTACAATAGGTACTACTTTACCTTACCTCATCTTACCTTTATATCGCAATTAAACCCTAACTTTCCATTTTCATCATCCCAGAGCATATTACTGGACCACAAACCCTTGTATTTACCGGCGCATCTACATTATTATGGGTATTATTTGTATTAGTAGTTGAGTGCATCCTTTTTGTTGCTAATGCACTTTAAGTGGCTCACCGCCTATTGAAAACCCGCAGAACACAGGTTTAGGACAAATTAGAGGAAACATGTATGAGCATCAGCGGAGACAAAAAAAACCTTGGCTCATTACACTTCATAATTATCAATTATATACTGCATACCTGTGTCCGTTTCCCTTCTGCTTTACCGTTGTGTTTCCATATTCTATGAATTGTTTTTAAATGGTTATTATGTTGACCACATGGACGCGGTCCGATTTGTTCAATTACATAGCACTTTACTTTAATTTATTTGTATAATTATCACTAATTTATTATTAATTACCGTTTTGAATCGTATACATTGTAAAAGTACCTTGAATGAAATTGTAACGGCAGTTGGCGTAGCTTAGCGTATGTCGCCCTTCATTATTACTTTCTTTTCTTTTTGTTTTTTTTTTCTGTATTTATTTAACATTTTATAGTATGTTTTTCTATTTCTGTTTTGTTGTAATATTATTGCAATTTTCTTCCGGTTCTCATCTTTTTTTTTGTATAAATGAAGTGTCTATAAAAATAATTAAACGGTATTGTGTATCTTTCTCGGTTTCACTTTATCTCGTATTGTTTTGTTTATTTTTAATATTGTTAAATTACATTGTATAGTTGGTACTGTATTATAATAATGCGTATTTCCATTGTTGCTTTTTTATAAATAAAGAGCTATTGTAACTTATTTATTTTTTTATTTCTACTAGACCCTGGCGTTAGTTTTTTTTCAAAAATAAATAATCACAAAACCATACCTAATGATGTTTACGGGTAATTTGCAGAAAATATGCACTTTAAGTTTTTTTCGGAATTTTTTTTTTTTAGGCTTATCTTACTCAGAATCGTTTATATATTCAAAGCTCATTGAAGAAAAAGTATGTCTCAAAATTTCCATCTCAGTTCGTTACATTTTACTATGAATGTTGTAAAAGTTAAAAAAAGTTTGGGACTCTTGAAAGGTGCATAATTTTCTGCAAATACAGAAAACCTTAAGAACATCGCCTCTTGCATAATAATAACGTGCCAGTAAAGATTAAGTTGACTTTTCAAACAATAGGTCATAAAGTTCTTTCACTTCTACATAATTCTGCAAGAAGGGATTTACATAAGGTTTTTACTATTGACTATCTTTCTACTACTATCGAACAAATTTTTAAAAAGATAGTTAATCCTAGCACAAATATAGGATAGATTATAGCACGGAAAGTGACATAGTTATTTCGCGATGGTAGGTAACAACACAGTTAATTAGTTACAAATTAAAGTCAGCTACAACAGCGAGTTAAAAATCCAATCTAATAGAGTTAGCTAAATGACCTTAAAACAACAATATAAGCTTGTAACAATAGTAAATTAAATAAGTTAAAATTACTAATAAATAGCAACGTTTAGTACTCGGTTCAGTATACGAATAACCTAACCAACAAAAAGTTGGAAACTGGGACACTGTCACTTCAAAGTTCAATATCTCAAAAATGGCTGAACCGATTTTGATAAAACATGTCTAAAAATCATCGCTAGAAAACGTGCTTTCAATTAAAAGAAACCGAATTCAAATCGGTCCACCCGTTTAAGAGCTACGGGGCCACAGACACACATAGCGGTCAAACTTATAACACCTCTATTGTTGAGTCGGGGGTTAAAAATAAATAAATCAGTGTCAGCTTACTAAATACATGGCAAAATGAAAATAAGTGCGGCGGCGGTACAGTATCGACGCGGGAGCGGAATCGTGTACAGAAGGCCTTAGCTAAGTTTGTTACGAATTTAAGTAAGTAGCGCCTGTAAGCTAAATTAGTTACAGATTCAAGTAAGCAGCACTTGTTAGCAAAATTTTGGTACAAAAGTAAAGTAACCTTGCTTAGCTAAATTAGTTGTTCAAGTATGTAGCAACTGTTAGACAAAATAGTTTTATAAATTCGAGAAAGTAGCTCCTTTTAGCCAAATTAGTTATTCAAGTATACTAGCAACTAATAGGCAAATTAATTAGTAACTCAAGCAAGCGGTAACATTAGCTTAATTAGTTACTAACTAAGTAGCAACTGCCAACTAAATTAGTTACAGATTCAAGTTGGTAGCACCTGTTAGGTAAATTAGCTGCAAATTCAAGTAAGTCGAAAGAGTCAATAAAAAAAAACAAATTTAAGCTAGTAACGATAGCTAGTAAAAAAAGTTATAAAATTAAAATGAGTGAAAGCAGCTAATAATAAGTTAAAGATTCCACTAAATAAGTAGTTTCAAACACTCTGTTAGTGATAAGTTTACATCTGTTGTAATAACTAATGCTCGTCTAAGTCAAACCTGTGTTTTCCTCAAACATTATACCGGGTGCGGCCTGTAATATGAGCAAATAATTAAGACATAGATCATACTCGTCCAACTGAACAACATTAGTTTAGCGACTTTTAAAAATAATTGGTTTTTAATTTTTATTACACTTTTAAGTTTATTCGAAGAAGCAATGTAAAGCAAAATGCTTGAAGTTTGTAGCGTGACAGGTGACGTCAGTCGTGTTCTAGGATGGCGTACATTGATAGCAGTATTTAATTGTTATGAAAAAAAGAAAATTTAAAGATTCCATTATTTTGAAAAGTTGCTGAACTATTGTTGTTCAGATTAATGAGGACGATCTACTTATGTTTTAATTTTTTGCTCATATTACAGGCCACACCCGGTAGACGTAGGTACTCGTACAATGTTTAATTTAGTTTCACAGAAATAAAAAAAAAACATTTAAGTAAGTGAAATCGATGTTAGTACATACAAATCATACCGTAACAAAGTTGTTGTAACAGAGGAATATAAAAAGGAACATAACAATAAGGGGCTGTTTCACCATCCATTGATTAGTGTTACTGACGTTTAAAGTGATGCCGTGTCTATTTGTTTTGTTCGAATAGACGGAGACGGCATCACATTTAAGCGTCAGTTAACACTAATCAATGGATGGTGAAACAGCCCCTTAATCTCATCTTCCAAGGCCGCTTGTAGACGTCAGTTGTTTCACCGGACGACGGACCGTTTTCTTTGCCGGACTTGCGGTGTTGTATGGCTAAGTCGCCGGACAAGTGTCCGGTGCATTGTACATACATTCATTGTAAGCTAAACAATACCGCAAGTCCGGCAAATAAAAACGGTCCGTTGTCCGGTGAAAACACGGACGTCTACAAGCGGCCTTACCTTCCAGCTTCCGACCTTTCTCTCTGAGTCGGCTTTATTCTGGTGTACTTAAATGTGAATAGATCATATCCCTTGCGCGTTGGCACGCCTCCTCGGCCTGCCCCAGGGCGGTAAGTAATGGCTTTCTTCGCCGCAACCGAAAAAATCCCTAATAATTAACTCCATTTAGTATTTTTCCCACTCCGCCTTCTAAACGTATTTAAATGTTTATTTATATGCCAGCTGCAGTAAATCACGCGGAGTATAAACGCCGTAGTAGCTCAGTGGTTTCACGTATAGCCTCTTAAGGAGAGTATTGCGGGTTCAAACCTCTAGGCTCGTATTGGGTAAGTTCTTCTAAATGTTCGTGATTAATTGACATAATTAATCAGTTTATTCGTGACCATCTAATAATATGTATAAATATGAATCCATACTAATATTATAAATGCGAAAGTTTGTGTGTTTGTATGTTTGTCCGGCTTTCACGTCGCAACGGAGCGACGGATCGACATGATTTATCACATAGATATTATTATAGTTTATGCGGCAGAGAGTGACATAGGCTACTTTTTATTCCGGAAAAATGCACAGTTCTTTAGGGGACAGCGCGCGATAACCGAATTCCACACGGGCGAAGCCGCGGGCAAAAGCTTATATCAAAATAGATTAAAATCTTGCAGGAATCCCATTTGCCGGGAAATATTGAAGAGCCTAATTATAAAACTGATAACAAGTAACCTCAAAAAGATCAAAAACTAAGCATTTTGCGAATATTTAATCGACGTCATTCATTACTAATGAACAGGTTGCCGCGAAGGGGTATAGGGGGAGGGAATGGTAGCTTTATTTGAATGTTGGTAATTAATTCTCCAATTGACTGATATGCAAACTCGCAGCTTGTTGGATGTTACGTTTGTATGATTAAATCGAATATTGCGCGTTTGATATAGACAAATTTAGTTTGGTATTAGCATCTTGTTCAAAGCATGTAACTAAATAAATGTTTTGAGGCTTAATGACTTAAAAAAAATAGGAACAACACCGTTGAGCCACTGGAGGAAGAAAGAAGAGAAAGAAATGATTTATTGCCACAAAGAGAAGTTCACATGATCAAAGACACCATTTTGCAACTTTTTATTACAAAAGTCGTGAGAATTAAATCCCGTAGGCAGGCTATCCATTTAAAATTATGGAATTTGGCAAGAAGTAAGATATCACAAGACAAGTACTTAGGAAGGGAAATATTACAAAATTTACTGAACCGTATAACTTTATAACTGTTTTTTACAGAAACATTATAAACTAGTAGTTACACGCGACTACGTCTGCGATTAATTTGATTATATCGATCCTACGCAATCTTCCGGGATTACGATTTTGTATTTGTATTTTATATAGAAAGACGTAGTTTTAGCATGAAGGAGTAACAAGCACTCACACGCACGCACACACGGAAGCACAAACTTACAAACAAATACAGGCATTCGGAACCCAATACTGGGGATTTTTTAACTTTTTACGATTTTGTATATGTCTACACTGTTGAACTTTAAGTTTGTTAATTTAATTAATTTTCAATTTGATTCTTCTTCTTCTTCTTCTTCTCTCCGACTAGCGAAAGTTGGCAGTCAGTTCTCAATATTTCTCTCTGTCTCTTGCGAGCCGAAATAGATCACTCGCGATGCCGGTCCACTCCCGAAGATTCCTCAGCCAAGAATTCTTTCGTCGGCCTACGTGTCTTTGGCCAGCGACTTGGCCCATCATAATGAGCTGCAGAAGACAGTAGCCATCATGTCGCAACACATGCCAGATACGCCACTTTTCTTTGACGGATGACCATTTTGACTACGGAACCCTATAAAGTTTCAATGCAACGCAAAGACATTTTGGCACACGCCGAGGCGTCGTTAAGGTGGTCATTATCTGTTCCAATGATGTATGAACCCCCTAATCCCCGCAATCGAATTACGCCACCCCGTAATTTAGAGGGATTTTATATTCAATTTCGTACTAATTAGTTCACAAATAAGAGGTATGATCGTCGATTTGCAATTCAATTGTGAAAGCTAAATGGAAATTTTCTTGAAAGAAAATGTTGGTAAAAATAGGTTTCATTAATAACTTTGCGATTGTTTGTGCTTTTATTAGTCTTGGAGTTTAATAACTAGATCGAGTTTCTAAATGTTTACTAATTTTTTTATATTGGGTATTGGTATTGTTGATTCATTTTAATATTATTAAAAAATATACGACGTTATTAGATTTTAGTAAAACACGATTTTTTAAAGCCCTAAATATTTGCATAAAGATAATGTTTTATTATCATGGATCTAGAATAGAGAAATCAGCTGGGGCTGGAAATCGAACCCAGTTTTTCGTCATTCCGTTACGTGTACAGTCAAACCATTTGATTTCTGACCCACCGTAGAATGTTCTCACAGTAAGTGTCATATCATAATAAATTCCCTTGTAAAGCAATGCGATGTCACTGTGACTTTTTGTCTACCCTTTTAAAAAATAATTTCAATTTACTTCGCTTAAAAAAACATGTACGTAGATGATTGTTTTAGTCTGAAAAATTAATGAACCAATACGTGATGTGCTCGCTATACAGATAATCGAAAACGTTCGCTTTTTACCTCAATGCGGAACCCAAAGGTGAATTGGTAGTGATGAGTAGTTTGGATGACAATGCAAGTACAGTCGGACCAATTGAATCATGGCCCAGGGTTGAACCTTTGTGCTACTAATGTCATGTTGACATCTCATACTTTTGTCAAGGAAATCATAGTGAAATTGATTATGAAAAGGTTCCACCCTGGGTCATAATTCAATTTGTTCGACTGTACATACAGTCGTTCCCTTAGTCGTAGTTAGTTGTAGTCGTTTCCTTGTAGCGGAAAGGAAGGTCTTGCGTAAGATCCTGGGACCTGTCAAGAGAGACGACGGCACGTGGAGGATCCGTAAAAACAGAGAGATCCAGGAGCTGGTGGCTGAACCCAATATCATCGGCGTAACAAAATCACACAGACTTCGCTGGTTCGGCCACCTACTACGAATGGGAGAGGATCGGGCTGCCAAAAGAGCGTACGTGGGACGACCGACTGGTCGCCGCCCGGTTGGGCGACCCAGGTGCCGCTGGGAGGACAGTGTCCAGGCGGATCATAGACGTCTCCAAGTCGACGACTGGCAAGAGGCTGCGCACGATCGGGACAGATGGCATGCTCTCGTTTCGGAGGCCAAGACCCTCTTTGGGTCCCTGAGCCAAATTAGTTAGTTAGTTAGTTAGTACATACAGTCGATAAAGTACCGTCAGCAAAAACCTTTTCTTGAGCATCAGCAAATTTTATGATTTTTTTAATCAAAAACTTGTTTGGATGGTAAATTCCCGACTGAAATAATATTTATTTTTTAACATTCACCGTTATCCGCTGTCATCTTCTTATCGTTGTTATGTATCTTCGTTTCATTTCTTCGCCTCAGGCAGCATATTTTTGTGAATTACAAAAAAGTTAAATAACTTCAGAACGAATTTTTCTTTTTGTAACTCGAAATGAAAGTTTTATTTTATTTAATTCATAGTCGCCTCGGAAGTTGAATTGTCAAGATGAATTGATAAAGTATTTATTTAGTATGTTTTAAAATAGGTACAGAGTACAATAAAATGACTCTTTCGAATAAGATAGTGGTAGTTATAGTAGTGATGAAAACTTATAAACACAAAATCGTAGACGTCTCGAAATATTTATGTTATTACAAGCTTTTGTTTAGTTTCACCTATCCAAACAATAATTTTCCAAAAAATAATTTATTAACTGTAAAATTGCGATATGTTGTTTTAACAAATGTTTTTTTGCCAAATGATAATTTGTATGTTTTGGGAAATTTTTTTGCCCATACATTAGTAATCCCATACTAGCAAAAAGACCGAAGGTAGAAAAAGATTTTTATACATATTTTTAATCACTTTATCAAAGCGTGTCAATTATTCCGGCTGATAAACAGTAGAATTGCCATTTTGCTGACGCTAAACCATTTTTAAGAATAACAAAAAAAAAACCTTTTCTTTCTTACTTCCAAATATCACGACAGACGAAAACAATTGCGCCGAGCGTCATGTATCCAGGATAAAAATGAAACGGCTTCCAGACACACATACTGTCTTCATACTGTCCCTCTTTATTGGCCGTCCCGAGCTCGTAAAACTTGCATGGCCGTTCGGCATGCAAATATGCCTCGCCTTGCGAACCTCCATACATTGATATTCAATGTACACGACAGCTTGGAAATCATGGATTATACGGAGCATTGAATCACAAATATTAGGTGATAGTCTAACCGCTAACGAAATGCAAAGAATATAAAAACATGATCCGTTGCAAAGATGAAGCAAAGCAATTGTTTCATTTTCATCATCCCACCTAAAATGTATACTTTCCACTATTGAGTATAGCTAGGTATATTTCATAATAAGAGGGCAAAAAATTTGAGAAATAAAGAAAGAAAGAAAATACACAACATAAGACACAATAATATTATTAGGTACAAATATCCAAATGATGATCATGATTAATAAACAACACAAAGGTATGTGTCATTGTGGTTGTGAATCGGACACTGGCTCAGCATAATGCTGAGGTGTTAAAACACCCCAGCGCTGATTTTCAGCCAGCACCGTCGGTAACTCCCGGACCGTTATAAAGACATACTAGGTACACACCATTACATAAGACTACATAAATAAATAAATAGATTTGCCAACGGGCAATCGAGTGTAGTATTTTAAGGTGGTCGTAGAAGTGATCGCTGTATGTCTGTCTGTAACTTTGTTTACAAAGTGTTAGTTAAATAAATGAAAACAAGAAAGAAGTTTGCTCAGAATCGAGAGTAGAATCGATTACACTATGTTTTAAATCAGGTTGTGTCTGTGATTTTAATTTTTTTTTATGTGCCCAATATAAATGTTACGAATGCATAAGCCGACTAAATGTTTTGGCGAGGTTGCAAACTATTTAGAAAATTTAATACTGACAGTTTTGCTGTTATTTAGATTTTCTACAAAAAACTGCGAAGCGCAAAACTGACAAATACCTACCTACAAATTACGAGTGTAGGGTTAGAAATCAAGTAGAATCACTGACGAAATAGGTAAAAGACACGAAAATAAATCAAATCAAATAATTCAAAATGATAAAAAAAAAAATTAAATCAACACCTTGTATGAGTTTAAATTATCCCAAATTACGTACATTTTGCTTAAGCTTTGGTTTCCTAGAAAACTTGGTGTCGTCATTATAGCGGCCGTAATAAGCGGTGAATGACGTCACTAGAACGTTGTCTATGTAAAATGTAAACAAAATAACGCGGTATCCTAGAGAGCGGTAATTGACACCGCTCTCTAGGAGGAGAAGGAGGAGAGGTATCAATTACGGCCGCTATGAGGGCACCGCTGATCCTAGGAAACCAAAGCTAGGAGAGCTGCTAACACTGGGTATTAATAGATACCTACAAATTTGTACAGCACCTTCAGTGCGCGAGTACGACTCACATTTGGCCGAATTTTTGACCACAAAATGCAAAATAATAATAATTAAGTGGTGGATAAAGTTTGCTTGGCTATATAGTCTATGATTTTTTTTACGAAGCTGCGTGCAAGCAATAATATAAATGAAATTTCAATTTACATTAAGTACATAATTATGTAATATTCTTATACCCCGCGCGTAAACATAAAGCTGAGGCGAAATAATATTGCCTCCACTGTAATCATTTCAAAGGTAGAAAACTGCGCAATTACCCCTGAAATAGGCCAAAAAAGATAAAATTACCTACTTTATACCTTGAATAAGAAGAAATTTGTATTCCCAACACGAAGTATCTCTACTTACGACGCAAAAACTGTCTTATAAAACTCCATAACATAACTCAAAGAGAAGATTTAGACCTCGTTATCTCAGGGCACTAAAGGCAAAATAGGGAAGCATGTGGGCAATTGGCACGGTAATTAAAGTAATTGGTATTTAATAACCTAACCAACAAAAAGTTGGAAAATCCCGACTTTGTCACTTCAAAGATCAATATCTCAAAAACGATTGAACCAATTTTGATGAAATATATCTAAGAACCATCGCTAGAAAACTTACTTTCAAATAAAAAACTGCATTTAAATCAGGTTTACCCACTACTACAGACAGACACACATAGTGGTCAAACTTACAACACCCCTCTTTTTGCGTCGGGAGTTAAAAAATTACACTTACAAATTAAAAGAATTTACATATTTAAGTTTTATACTTTAATGTCAATTCACATCACACATTAATAGATACCGGGTGGATGCAAGTGGCAAGTTGTCGTTCATTGTGGCGTTCCAAGGCTGATGATGATGATGATTAATAGATAGTTTTATCTAAAATATTTCGACAGCATTTTCTCGTTATTTAAATTAATTTTAATCTAATCTTTATAAGTATTGAGCTCCTTGGTCAAGGGTGACCCGATAACTTGAGGCTTATTTATTAGCTATAGAAAGTCATATTGACAAGTGCATCAACACTCAGTACCTATGTGAAATAGTTAGCATAATTTCCCAATTGGACCAATTCAAGTGTTTTGAAAAGGGTTTAATACATTTTTCAAATGTGCCACTCATACTGTCCAGGCTGCTAAAAAAGCTTAAAATAATATTTATTTTGTGTGTTCCAATTGGTTACATACTCCCCTATTTTGGGACTTGTGATATTTCACTGCCCTGAGATAACGAGGTCTAATTATTATTGAAGTAGCTTCTCGCAAAATGAAAACGCTTACATTTAATAGCTGAGTTTAGACTTGCAAGAAAAATCGTGCAAGTTGCATTACATTGCGGCGCTCGATTGACCACTACAAACTCGTTGGCTTTACGGCCTCGCAATGTAATGCAACTTGCACGATTTTTCTTGCAAGTCTAAACTCGGGTTAGTTAGTGTACTTATGTGTACACTATAAGTAGGTAGGTAGGTAGGCTTATAAGTAGATAACTATTTTTTTATCAAGACAAAATCAAGCACAGAAACAAGTGCATCATTATTATCCCAGCCTATATTCATCCCACTGCTGGGCACAGGCCTCCTCTAACATCTTTAACATCTTTTTTACAAACTTAAGTTATGTTCTTGTAACACTTGTTTTTGAGTAAAATAAACATTATTTATTATTATTTATTTCTTATTATAACTCTTTATTGTACTTACTAGAATTCGGTTGTGCAATTTTGATAATCTTCTGTATAAATAAAAATGAATCGTAAAATGTGTTGCTAAGCGCAAAACTCGGGAACTACTGCTCCGATTTCGTTAATTCTTTTTTTGTTGTGTTGGTTACTGTCAGGAGAAGGTTTTTATGGAAGAAAATACAGAAAAAATACAACGGGAGCGAAGCCGCGGGCAACAGCTAGTAGGTATTAATAATGACTTATTGCCAACAGTTTTCTTATTTTAGACACGCAAATGGTGCAATTTAATCCAAGTATTAATTTCAATAAATAAGAGTACAGAGAGAGCTTTGCCATATTGACGACCGGATGGCTAAGTGGTTAGAGAACCTGACTACGAAGCTTGAGACCCCGGGTTCGAATCCCGGCCGGGGCATATAAGTATCTATATGAATAATACAAATATTTTTTCTCGGGTCTTGGATGGTTTATATGTATTTAGTATTTATTTGCCTATATAATATTTTTATCCATTGCCTAGTATCCATAGTACAAGCTTTGCTTAGTTTGGGACTAGGTCAATTGGTGTCAAGTGTCCCATGATATTTATTATTTATATTTATATCTCCTTATTTTGGACGTATAATATGCCCCAAAAGATACGTTCTTAACTAAAAATCGCCACAAACAAGAAACCCAACCCTTTGCACCCACATAATCTTAAACTTCGTTAAACAACATAACTGTGACAAAACTTTTAAAACTTCACTCAAGAAACTACCTCAAAACTGCCTCAAAAAATCCAGTTTTCCAGAAAAGGTTATTTGCCGCCCGCATCTCAAAGAATGGTCGAGTTCGGAGTTAGCATTGTTTATCAGAACCCTCGTGTGTCGCGGTTTGTTACAGAAGCCCTGCGAGGGCACAGAGGAACTGGTGCAGACAGCTCTATTGTGGAATCGACGTTGTTTATTAAACCTTTATCACAGAAGGATACTAGCGAAAGAGAACCTTTATGGCATTGTTGGCCAGTCAATTTTCCTTTTAACTTGTCTTAAAAGAAACCGGAATATTTCTAAAAAAAATACCCCGTTTTAGAACCGTTTCATAGCACAATGAAGAAATCAACAACATTTACAGAGGAAATGCATTGTATTACCGAAGCTCAAAACAGCGAATTTCAAAATAGCTTATACAGAAGAATCTATATTAAAACACCGAATGCTTGTTTGACCGAAAGTTTAATATCCCGAAAGTATATTTGACCAAAAGCCTCAAAACTTGAAGGACCATCTGTGATCATAGTAGTGATAAAGTTTGTATGATCTGAGAGAAACACCATAACCCTAAAGTTTAATATACCCACATTAAATGAAAAAGGAAAGGACATTTAATTTTTTTTACCGACTTCAAAAAAGGAGGTTCTCAATTTGAGTGTATGTTTTTTTTGTATATTTGTTACGCGATAACTCCGCCAATTGTGGGCCGAATTTCAAAATTACTTTTTAGTTCTAAAGGACATACTTCCGAGATGGTCCCATTGATACCAAGTAAGGATCTGATAATGGAATCTTAGAGAAATCGAGGGCAACCCTCGAATTTTTAAGGCACCCCTATACCGATTTTGGCATTTTTAACATCAAGTCCAGTATTTACATCCAGAAAGAATCATTTCGTGAACTGGACCCTGATAAAGAAGATCGTAGGTACCGGTACCCTGTTATAAAATGATATAACTATGCTGTGTTTGAGCTTACTGCTATCGTTGTGAGATGCACTTTGGCAACAAATCACTAAAAACTATGAAAAAAAAAATGTTTTTTAACAAAAAATGGAGCCGACTTCAAAAACCTTAGAAATAGTTTTCTACTAGTTTGAAGTCGGTGCCTGAGCAGCAAGATGCCAACTATTGGGCCACGAGCACTCGTACGTTTACCTTATCATCAAGTAAACTACATTTATCGGCTTTAAGTAAAAAGAAAAATACTTAAAGGCCGATAAAATACCCAAGTAGCTAAGCTGCATCCCTGCCCTGTGGCACAGTTTGCTCAACTTGTGTATCAAATCCGCGTTTTATTAAAAGAAGTTGTCAGCCGCGAGCGCCGGGTAGTGGCAAGTTTGTCCGCATTTTTGTCCCGTCCTGTTTCTCATGTAATTCTGGAAAGTTCTGAAACAATTTGCATTGACAACGCAAGACGGAATTCAATTGTTTTGGTTTGTGTGATTAATATCGTGTCATGGGAGTTAAGAGTTTGTTTTTTTTTGTCATAAAATATACAATATTCAGGGAAGAATAGCTTGCAAAAGTGAAACGCAATCTATTTAATTTTACGGGGTACACTGAAAAGCCGCCAAGAGAGTCCTTCGATACCTCAAAGGTACCGAAGACCTCCAACTGCAGTTCTCTAAGGGCCAGAACTACCCAGTAGGTTACGTAGACGCAAACTATGGGAGCAACATATTAGACAGGCGATCATTTACTGGTTATGTATTCCTAATGAGTAGAACACCTGTCTCCTGGAAGGTTACATATTTGAATATCGAAAGTTAAAATATCTACGGGTAAAATGTGGATGTTCAAAATATCGAAAATTAAAATATCGACTGTATCGAAATATCGAAAATTAAAATAACGAAAGTTTATATTGTCGAATGGTTAGATAATCTACGTCCAATATATCGAAAATATATTTATCTACAAAAGTGACATCGAAAGATATAAACATCGAAGTCCAAAATATCGAAGGACAGAGTATCGAATATCCTTTGTATGAACTATCACGTGACGGGGTCGACGGCGCTCCGCGAAGCGGAGCTCCTATTCCGCTCAGTTGAGGCGCTTCGCGCCTTGTCGCAATACTAACCTAACCTAACCTATTGAACATGAATTACCAAAAATATTTGGTTCGGTTAGGTTAAAACTGTGACCACATCAGCGCACGAGCCGAGCGAGCGAAGCGAGCGTGCCGCGGTAGCGGCCGGCAAGTGCTAAAAATGACTAGATTATGTAAAATAAATGCTATTAAGAGAAAAGAGCAATAAATAGAGCAGATTTGTATGTATGATATTTTAATTTTCGACATTCAAATATGTTGACATTTACAACTTAGATATATTGGCTATCGATATTTTTACTCATTCGATATTTCAATCAATCGACATTTCAATCTTAGACATTTTGACCATAGGTATAACAACTTTCGATATTGTGATATAATCGATATTTTAATTTTCGATATTTTGAACATCGACATTTTAACCGTAGTTATTTTAATTTTCGATATTCAAATATCGCAAACAGCGTACTGTCGCGCTATCTACCACTGAGGCAGAGTACATGGCTCTCGCAGAAGCCTGCAAGGAAGCCATTTACTTAGTCACTCATATTGGAAGTATATTCGCCACCTCATCCCATAATCATACACACAGACAATCAAAGTACCATTAAACTAGCACACAATAACACTTATCACGCACAATAAAGCTATCAATACAAATTAAATCCTAATAATATTACCTATAAATGCAAAAGTTTGTAAGTCTATTTGTTTGTTACCTCATCACGTCAAAACCGCTGAGCCGATTTAGATGGAATTCGGTATCCAGATAGTTTGAGTCCTGGGAAAGGACATTTAATAGTTTTTATCCTGGAAAATTGCATAGTTTTCGCGGAATAGTGTTAAACGAATTCTACGCAGACGGAGTCGCGGGTAATAGGCTATCGTAGAAGATGAGATCTTACGATCATGATAAAATACATACTAATGTTATAAATGCGAAAGTGTGTATGTGTGTGTGTGTTTGTGTGTTGTATGTTTGTATGTTTGTTCGTCTTTCACGTCGAAACGGAGCGACGGATAGACGTGATTTTTGGCATAAAGATAGTTTATGGGTCAGAAATAGTTTTTGCAGGTGGTAGGACCTTATGCAAGGTCCGCCTGGATTGCTACCACCATCTTGCTCGCTAATCCTGCCGTGAAGCAGCAGTGCTTGCATTGGTGTGTTTCGGCGTGAAGAGTAAGACAGCCGGTGAAATTACTGGCACGTGAGGTATCCCATCTTAGGCCTCTAGGTTGGCAACGCGTCTGCAATACCCCTGGTGTTGCAGATGTTTATGGGCGGTGGTGATCTCTTACCATCAGGAGACCCACTTGCTCGTTTGTCATCCAGTCGAAAAAAAAATAAGAAGAAAGTGACCAGTCTGGAAAAAAACACAGTTCCCGAGGGAACAGCGCGCGATTACCGAAATCCACGCGGGCGAAGCTGCGGGCAACAGCTAGTTTTAATATAAAGCTGCGATCAGTGGAAATGTAAATTGCTTCTACCGTCACATAACTATCGTTTTTTGAAATACGAAGTGCTTGACCAAAAACTCGGGGCTCTTTGAAGTTGAACACGTTGCAGCTTTCAAATATATTTACGTTTGCCGTAAAGCCCATCGTTGTTTGATTCCGATGTGGTTGTGAGTTGGGTGTGGGAAGAAGGACGTGCGTCGAATAAATGCTGTAAAAATAAAACCCTTTTGTCTGTTCTAATCTGAAAGGAACGCGGACGTGGTCTTGTTGGTACAGTCACCAGCATTACTATCTGCCACAGCGGAGCGTGCAAAAATATCTGACACGTCCTTCCGGCCTAGAAATAGAGTCGTATCAGATATTTATGCACGCTTGTTGTGTCAGATATTGGTGCTGGTGACTGTACGTCATGTCATTTCACTGGGATATTTGTAACTAAATGTTCCTAACTACAAACATTTGATACAGTACTGTTACTAACAGACAACACGCCTAATCTAAACCACTGGACTCAAGGTACAAACCAAATTTCAAATCTTTACTTAAAATGTAAGTATTTTTATTAAAATTGGAACTGAATCGGAATCGGTTTTTTTACCACGCACGACTGAACTATGGAACTAACTACCTAGGACCGCATTCCCGCAGCGGTACGATTAAGGGGTCTTACAAAACAAGCATAGGTATCAATCTCTCAAAAGGCCTGCAATGCACCTATGACATGTGTTGCCGGTGTCTATGAACAGTTTCCTCCATGACCCCATGCCTATTTGTCCCCACCTTCATAAATAATATCGGAACAATGTAAGTAGGTATTTCAAAAGGATGTTAAAAAAAATTCATCACACTTGCTCGTAAACAGTGTCATAACATGCAGGCTACCTTGGTTGCAACCCCCCAAATAAAACCCTCGACCTTAATGTGCTTGTCATGAAGCCCAAGGTCGGTAAATGAGTCAGTGCCCGTACTGATGGTGCTGCGCGCGCTGCTGCAGGACCACATGCACACGCGGCTCAGGCACATGCTGCGGAAGGGAGAGGGCGGCGCTGCCAAGAGCGCAGCCTAAGGTACCGCCAATATTTGGAACAATAGAAATTTTAGAAATAAAAAATTTACTCGCAAATGTGATGAAAAACATTGTGTGTCGCACGGGCGGTACTAGAATTACGAACATCGACTCATTAAAGCCCTCAGTCTTCGACTTCAGGCTTCTAATAGACTCTCGTTCGTAATTCCTTATTTACCGCCCTTAAGACACAATGTACTATAAAACAACACTTCACCAATTAATTTCAAAATCCTTTGCCTCTAGTTCCATAAAGACTCTTTATTCAACCCGCCCAGGATTATCGTAGCTTTGCAACATCGTCCTACGCATGCCACGGCTCGCAACGCCACGCGACGCCGCACGATTACGGACACGGATTACGACTGAGCCGACAAAAACGACGCACGCTCGGGCTCCATGTAACGCGACACGACTTCGGCCTAACAAGCGTAACAGATTTATAACAAACTGGTGTTTATTAAGGCTTTAGGGATTACAAAAATTGGAGAGAATCCTAATTTTTACCGACTGCGCGAAGAATGGCTGTGTTTTTCCAGCGTATGTATTTATCTCTATTTTGCTCAACTTTTTTTGTTTGTGGCTGTTGACAGCTGATTATTACCTTGGTCTTAGACCAAGATTTCACTTTATGCAAGTTTTTATGCTCAAAACTCATCTGACGTCGCCTAGATCAAGCATAAACACGAATTTTAGGAGCATGAGAAGTGCAATGAAAAGATTTATTTCATTCAACCTTAAAAATACGTAACTGCCTTACAGACATACTTATAATTAATAAGAACAGTAAAAACTTCTTAATGTCACAAAACGGTGTGTCCCCAGTCACCCAAGAAAGCAAACCATAGGAAAATCTTTATTACCAGCACACTAAATGTTTGCACTAAAATTATGAAATGGCATAGATTCTTTTGTTCCCGTCATCCCCGTATGAACACTGAAGCCAATCTCCCGAGTGCAGCCAGTGACAGCTGCAAGTCTCTAATTAGGCTGGAGAGGAGGGGGGTATCCAATACCACTGTCAATCGTGTCAGATGCTCTCGATATTAATGTTTGCGAGGCTGAAGTAGCAAACGAAATACGCTGCTAGGCCTCTGCTTATATTATGTGTATCCACTCTTGGATACACATAATATCAGTGTCATAGAGGCATAGCCTGCGGGAACTAGACTGTTATTTTATAAAAAAAAATGGCCACGTGCGAGTCGGACTCGCGCACGATGTCTTCTTTCTTAGCTTTACGGTGAAGGAAAACTTCGTGAGGAAACCTGCACACACCTGTGAATTCAATGGTATGTGTGAAGTTCCCGATCCGCACTGGGCCCGCGTGGGAACGTGGGCCCAAGCCCTCTCATTCTGAGAGGCGGGCTGTGCCCAGCAGTGGGACGTATATAGGCTGGGATGATGTTAGTAAATAAGTATTCATATAATTTCTGGATTGGATTGGAATTCTGAATACGATAAACTAGCTTAAAGCCTGCTTACTTCATACCTCACGCCTCCTGTCTTGCCTCACGCCTCATCGGCAATCCCATTAATCCGTCAGCCTTTATTAATCAACTGTATACAACTCTAATATTAATCGCGAACATTATTCACGGAGATAGCGTCGATTATCGCGTGTCGCGGTGCCGTCTCGATTACCAAATTACCATACGTTAATTGGCCAAAACCAGCAAAACCACTTCAATAAGACACATATCAAAGCTCTTAAATCCATAAGATAAGATTAAATTTACTTTAACACAAAGAACTTTTGCTACCGCATTTGGAGTTCATACGGCGGAGATCTTATGTCAAACAGATAAAAGTGGGTTTTGCGTGAGTTTTGGGTTCCTGGTTTTTGTAAATGTGTAATGATATCTACCCGCACCTGCTTCCTAATACGTTTATGCGTAATTGTAATTCATCTGGCGAATTGTTAGTTTAAAATGTTGACTCTAGCAATGTACAAGTTGCAGAACATTCGCAAAACGTGGAAGCATTCTCGAGAATGTTCTAGAAACATTCTTGCAACATGAAACTTATTGTTTAAATCTGTATAATAAATACTCCATATTAAATATATATGTTTTAGTATGATACAGGTTAATTATTTAGTTGATAAGTTAAACTTGACTCACGTTCTAAATCCTACTAACACAAATCCGAAAGTTTGTGTGTGCATGCGTGTGTCTCCTTCAGGATAACGCAACTAGACTGATTTAGATAAAATACTGTAAGTCTACAAGATAATCTTTTTTTTATAAATAAATAAATAAATAAGTAGATTGCTGGACATCTGGATTTACACATAATATGCTACTCTATGATATTCCGTGTAATGTCAATGAAGACGACGATATAATTTTACCTTTTTTGCAGATGATAGGACCTTGTGCAAGGTCCGCCCGGATTGCTACCACCATCTTGCTCGCTAAACCTGCCGTGAAGCAGCTGTGCTTGCACTGTTGTGTTTCGGCGTGGAGAGAGAGTAAGACAGCCGGTGAAATTACTGGCACTTGAGGTATTCCATCTTAGGCCTCCAGGTTGGCAACGCATCTGCAATACCCCTGATGTTGCAGATGTTTATGGGCGGTGGTGATCTGTTACCATCAGGAGACCCACTTGTTCGTTTGCCATCCAGTCGAATAAAAAAAATATTTTCAAGATCCCCTTGGAAATTTAGTTAAATCCCGGAGTTTCTATTCAACTGCTGGATCTAATACTTATATGCTATAAACCTATCCTAACCAACAAAAAGTTGGGAAACTCCTGACTTTGTCACTTCAAAGTTCAATATCTCAAAAACGGCTGAACCGATTTTTATAAAACATGTCTAAGAACCATCGCTAGAAAACTTGATTGCAAATAAAAAAAACCGCATTCAAATCGGTCCACCCGTTTAAGAGCTACGGTGTCACAGAGAGTCAGACAGACTCACACATAGACACACAGACACACATAGCGATCAAACTTATAACACCCCTTTTTGCGTCGGGGGTTAAAAACGGCTTGACGGATTTGGACGAAATTTGGTACGTACATAGATAATCGTTTGGAATTTGCAGGTGGTAGGACCTTGTGCAAGGTCCGCCCGGATTGCTACCACCATCTTGCTCGCTAATCCTGCCGTGAAGCAGCAGTGCTTGCATTGTTGTGTTTCGGCGTGGAGAGTAAGACAGCCGGTGAAATTACTGGCACGTAAGGTATCCCATCTTAGGCCTCTAGGTTGGCAACGCATCTGCAATACCCCTGGTGTTGCAGATGTTTATGGGCGGTGGTGACCTCTTACCATCAGGAGACCCACTTGCTCGTTTGCCATCCAGTCGAATAAAAAAAAAACAGGCTTACAGGATCGGGATAATATTCCAAAGTTTCCACCACTACGACTAAATATCATAAATTTGCCGTGGGAATTTTATGTGCATTTTAATGAAATTCACAATGTAATTTTGGGGATTTCCATAGGGATTTAATAAAACTCCCTGTCACGTCTATTGATTACGCGTGACCGCAGACATGCCTAGTTGTTTATAAATGCGGGTAAATTCAGGGTTCGCTAATGATTCTGGAGGGTCATTGGTTTTGCCGTAATTTAAAACGTGTTGCTTAACATAATATTTCGGCAAAATGTTAACGGGAGAAAATATTTCGGACTCGCGGACAGAGGGTTCCGTAACTGTCAAGGGAAAATATGTAAACTACCTTTCAACCGCGGCTTTGCACGCGTAAAGCAAAGGGCGTCATCACGGCCTGTACTCCCACTGCTGGGCCTCAATTCAGAGTGAGAGGGGGGCCGTAGTTCCCAAGCGGATCCGTTGCGGATGGGAAACTACACACACCATTTGATTGATCTTTGCAGATCTATGATGCGGGGCGTTTTCAAAAAAAAGTTTCTTTTTTTAAATTTTGGCAAAAATATGGTTTTTCCTTCTCAGAATCAAGAGCACAAATCGATTCCGATAGTTTAAAAAAAAGACCCCAAAAAAATAACAGTTTTGCGACGGTTTTTTCATACACTCAGGGCGTGACAAAACTGACTCATTAAATTGTGTATGAAAAAATGGGGACATTTTTTTAAACAGTCGGAAGCGATTGTGCTTTTGATTTTGAGTAGCAAAGACCATACTTTTTCTTAAATTTCAAAAAAAGAATGGGTACACTTTTTTTGAAAACGCCCATTGACAAAAGAAAACATACGTGTCCAATAATACTTGTATTTTTGGATAATCTAACTGTGAGACTAAATAAGAATAATATTTTCTTACCCAGTAAATCCAAAGGGGCTAAAAGACAGGCGAAATATCGCTAGATGGCGTTAGTATCGTGAGCTTTTTTGACGTTACGATCTTGCTTGCAATGAGGGCTACCGATTTTGCGCTCACCAGTTGGCGCCACTGTAGACAAAGGTCCTGCCTGAAGTATAGTGGTTAGATTGTTAATACGGACGGGAAAACAAAATTTACATTTCAATCATATTTAATACCTTAAAACCATACCATAAAAATATCGAGCATGCCACAGTGTTACACTAGCGCCTCTAGTGGTGAATTTATACGCGATAGTCCTCATTGGCTCATTTAATTATTAGTCAACCCCAAGCAAGACCATAACGTCAAAAAACGTAACGATACTAACGCCATCTAGCGTTATTTCGCCTGTCTTTTAGCCTTCATTGTCACCCTATAGTAACTTGTCTGTACTTTGCGTAATTCACGCAGTATTTTCCCCCGAAATGGGCCCGCGGCCCATCAGCAGCGATTTTCCGCAACCTTAACTGGATCATCAGTTTTCAGGGTTCTTGGAGGGGGGGTGTTGTGTGTCACGCTGTTGTGGGCCCGTCGCGCGGAAAGATTTTATTTTCCGATACACTGGCACCGCGTAATAAGTCCCCGATAACGTACAGTCAGACAATAAGTTTGCATATAGAACGAAGTTTCCAATGTTTTTGAAAGGAAAAGATTTTTGGGTGCACCTGACTGGAGATTGTGGAGAGTGGTTGGAAGCCCCAGTGGTTTTTTCGTTAGGATATTCAGCGCGTCTAACCAGGTGATGCGAGTTCGATTCTTACTCGCGCATTTTCTCGCTGTGAACGTTCTCTTCCAGTTCTCTTTATTCAGATGTTTTGAAAAATGAATCTTACATTATTAAGGAACATGAACTACAATGCATTTTATGTTCATTGCTTATGACCTATACTATCGATATCAAAATAGAGTTATTTTCTATCCAAATAGAATTCTATTTGGATATAGATAATTTAAGTGTCATTTTTCAAAACATCTGGGTTTGATTTCCGAACTGAGTAGGTACAAGTTTTTATAAAATGTATGTATGTATGCATACATATGTATGGATGTATGTTAACTCTTTATTGTACAAAAGAAAATTAACAAAATATAATTGACAAACTTTGAGATACTTGTACAAAGGCGGCTTGTAATAGTTTGTTTGTTTGTTTGTTTATACTTTTTATTGTACAAAAAGAAAAACAAAAGGTTACATAAATAAAAGTAAAGTGTTAAGTACAATGGCAATAGTGTATGAATGCAGTGTTTTTCTTGTTACTAAAATCGATAACATGGTTCTTAGGAACAGATCTTCGTATGTATGTTTCCTATACTGATTCATCCTAAATGTTGCACGTTATATAGTGCACATTCAGTTGCATCACTGTTTTGCACTTTCTCTTATAATCTTTCACCTTGATAATAAAAGCAGTATTTTCACAAATAATTTATTGAACCAAGCGATATTTTGCGGAGTATTTACGGAGTCGCTGCACTAATGTCGTTCAGTTTGACGAGTACAATCCTTGTCTTAATTATTTGCTCCTGTTATGGCCTACCCTGTATACGACTTTATTGTAAAAGTAATTGTCTGTAGTTCATTAGTATTTATTCCCTCGTACGGTACATTTTCTGCCGACTGTACCTAGCAACCGCTCCCCGGCAGCTCTTTGTGTTCGTCTCACATCCGACGTGTCCCGAGTTTCGTGCTGAATTAAAATTTTCACTCTCGTAATAAGGTGCATGACCTGAGAATGTTCTGAGAAATCGACTGCCTTAAATAATCCAATTAACTAAGAAAAGTTTTAAAACCCCCAACATAGTTATTTGAAATTGCTGTCTCAGCAACGGCAGAACCGATTTTTATCAAACAGATAAAACCACCTCGCTCGCTCGGAAGCTCGCTTTTATGTAAAAACCGGCCAAGAGCGTGTCGGACACGCCCAAAATAGGGTTCCGTAGCCATTACGAAAATATTAAGTAATATTTTTCTGGGGATTACGTATTTTATACGGAATCTTCTAAGTTTAGGTAGGTATATTTTATACCTTAGGCTGCTATTTACTCTTAAACTGCTAATAATTCTCAAGCAAACTTAACTGTTAAAGTTTCCTTGTAAGTTTGATAAACTTACTACCATCCTGAATTTTTTCAAATTTTTTCACCCAACGATACCTCACACATCAGGATTGGATGAGAAAAAAAAATCACCCACACTTTACGTGTATGGAGGTACCCTAAAAAAAATATTTTTATTATACCATTTTTTCGGCATAGTTTACATATAAATATCCGTGTAAAATTACAGCTTTCTAGCATTGATATTCCCTGAGCAAAGCCGCGGACGGACGGACAGACAGACAGACCGACACGGCGAAACTATAAGGGTTCCGTTTTTGCCATTTTGGCTCCGGAACCCTAAAAAACCGGCCAAGCGCACGAAGGGTTCCGTATCATTATCTATATAACATTAGACATTAGCAAAAAAACACGTTTGTTGTCTGGGAAATAAATATTTATTTTATTCTGTTTTTAGTATTGGTTGTTATAGCGGCAATAGAAATACATAATCTGTGGACATTTAAATTGTATAGCTATCACGGTTCAAGAAATACAGCCTGGTGACAGATTGACTGAAGGACGGACAGCGGAGTCTTAGGTCCCGTTTTTACCCTTTGGGCACGGAACCCTAAAAAACGCATTGATATTGGTTCAACCGTATACAAGCTACGATACCACAGACAAAAAAACAAAGACACAGGCAGTCTGTGCATTAAACATCTATTCATCAGTTTGAGAGTTACGATGTCACCGAGAGACAAACAGAAAGACATAGAGATAGATAGGCAGAAATTGGTGTCAAACTTATATTTATACAGGGAGTCTGGTCCATGGGGCTTTAAATCCAGCGTTCGATTCTTGTCGCATAAACTGAGCTACTTTTGTTGTGCTACTTTTTAAAAATATGACCACTGTTAATTTCATTTATTTCATATAAATTAATAGTACATTGTGACTTAAGGGCGGTAAATATTGTAATTACGAACGAGAGTCTATTAGAGTGTTGGCTACCACTAATGTTCAACAGTGTCAATGAATATCAGGTTCCATGCTGTAATGTATTCAGCCTTTTGTTAGCGTTTCGCATGCGAGCTGTATTACTAATTACTTATACGGGCACCGGCGCGTGAGTGCCATGCTAATGCTTGTAGTTGTATCCACTGTAACTTAGTGCAGGAGCTTATATGTAGATTAGTTTAGCTGCAGCTCTTGATGTGTTGAAGGCTTCAGTGGGCTTGGGCTTTATACAACACTAATATAATTAGACTAATATGGTTTGAGAAACAGGGCCCTGGTCATAGGTTTCCTCTCATGATCATTATTATTCCGAGTTTGAGAATTCTATTGTTAAACGTTATAGAAAAAGAGCAATATTAAGTATTACATTTCTTGTACAGAGACGCTTTTAAATTTTTTTTTTTGTTGTTGTATTTGACAATAGAAATACACATTTTATGTATGAATAACATGCTGTCTATTCATTCTAGAGATAAAGGCGTATGATAAACAAAAATAACAAAATGATCGTCAAGTTTTTTTATAATAATCAAAATAAAAACAACATAATTAAAATATAGTATGAAATACTTAATGTTTTCTCATAATATGACAAAGATAGACAAACGGACAGTGCAGCGAATTATTATTCGTAGGTGCAGCGGCATTAATTCATGAATGAATGAAAAAGTATTTATTTGACATTATTTTTACATAGTTTTTTTGCACATAGCCCTGAAAAACTGTTTACACAGTTTGTCTGAAGGATGGTTCCATTTGTTACCCTTTGAGGAGGAAACCTCAATAAGCTGTTCCAATTAATAGTTTCGCCATAATCAAATTACAATCATTTATCAAAAAATACCTCAGTTCGATTAAACGGCAATAAATAACACATTTGTTGCACTATGAGACGGCCGAGCAGGTGATCCCGGGCCCCAACCCCAGCCTAAACCCCAATCCTCTCCTCTCAAGTCACCGTAATATCATATTCATACAAACATAAATAGAAAAAGACATTAAAGATTTATTAAGAGAATATTAAGAAAATACAAAATATCCATAGGACTAAAACTACTATTAAATTAACTAAAACTAAAACTTTAATTAAAAAAGAGAGGTGGGCCTCTTGGCATGGTGCCCATCACGCAGGCAGCATTCCCGCGTTGAACTGCGATTGAGATTCTTTGCGAGAGAAAGCTGCCGGCGCGAGGGTTGCCTGTTGCCTCCCTTAACCTGTTGCTGAGCTCCCTGTTTAGCTCCAGCGCACCCTTACCCCAAGGACCTAGAGTCTCGACGCCGAAACAGCTATATTTTGTGACCTTGAGGCGTTCCCGGGCGTCTGCCGCCGCCCCGTACATTTGATAGTTGCTGGTAGGTAGGACGCCGCCAGGGTATCTGTACAGGTAGCGTCCCACACAAGCGCACGGCCAGTCTTCCAGGGTATCAACGACATTCCGTCAGGGCGCTTGCCATCGCTCCGTACAATCTGGGGCTCCAGAGCAGCGGGAACGTTGGCACTAACGAGCGCCCTTCTGAGAATATCGTTGAAAGCGGCGTGGCGAAAAAGGTATCTAACTTCTTAATTGCAGAGACCCTACAAAAGCCTCTTACTGAAGTTTCAAAGGTCCTTTTTATAGAATGATTCAATTACCGTACCTCTTTTCTCCAATTTATTGTGTCATGTTTTTTTAGGGTTCCGTAGCCAAAATGGCAAAAACCTTATAGTTTCGCCATGTCTGTCTGTCTGTCTATCTGTCTGTCTGTCTGTCTGTCCGTCCGCGGCTTTGCTCAGGGACTATCAATGCTAGAAAGCTGTAATTTTATACGAATATATATGTAAACTATGCCGATAAAATGGTGCAATAAAAAATTCAAAATATTTTTTTTAGAGTACCTCCCATAGACTTAAAGTGGGGGTGATTTTTTTCTCATCCAATCTTGTAGTGTGGGGTATCGTTGGATAGGTCTCTTAAAACCATTAGGGGGTTGCTAAAACGATTTTTCGATTCGGTGATGTGTTGGCAAAATATAGTGCAAATTTTCATTAAAATCGAGCGTCTCCCTCTAAAATCTAAACCGGTGCGTAGAAAAATTTGAAAAAAATCAGGATGGTAGTAAGTATATTAAACTTACAAGAAAAACTATAACGGTTAAGTTTGCTTGAGAATTATTAGTAGTTTAAGAGTAAATAGCAGCCTAAGGTATAAAATATACCTAAACTTGGAATATTCCGTACAAAATACGAAATCCTTAGAAAAATATAACTTAATTATTTCGTAATGGCTACGGAACCCTATTTAGGGCGTGTCCGACACGCTCTTGGCCGGTTTTTATATTTTGAGCATAAAATAATACATAACCATAGTCATCAGTGGGAAGGCAACTACTGACAATCACAGGCATTCCCTGGGTCTATGCGATGATCGGTTTTGTGCTGCCCATTTGATTACGTAGCACGTAGTGTAGGGCGTCCTGAGGCACGGTGGACCGATGACCTTAAGAGGATCGCTGGCGGCGGATGGATGCGAGGGGCTGAAGACAGAGTGTTGTGGCGCGCGCGCCATGGAAGAGGCCTATGTCCAGCAGTGGACTGCTGTAGGCTGATGATGATGATGATTTGATTTCGCGTCCAAAAATTACGCACGTTGCGTCCTTGCGTTTACGGGGCGTTAATACATTTTAAGCAGCGGTGTAGATGGTACAGTCACCAGCATTAATATCTGCCACAGCGGAGCGTTAAAATAGATCGTCACGTCCTTCCGGCGCTAGAAATAGAGTCGTATCAGATATTTATGCACGCTTTTTGTGACAGATATTGGTGCTAGTGACTGTACGCGATTAAAACGTGACGCATGAGATACGTTCTTGCGTTCCTTTTTAATTGGCACTAAGTAATTGTTGTTGCAGGTGGTAGGACCTTATGCAAGGTCCGCCTGGATTGCTACCACCATCTTGCTCGCTAATCCTGCCGTGAAGCAGCAGTGCTAGCACTGTTGTGTTTCGACGTGGAGAGTAAGACAGCCTCTATCAGCAGCTATCTTAGGCCTCTAGGTTGGCAACGCATCTGCAATTCCTCTGGTGTTGCAGGTGTCTATGGGCGGTGGTAATCTCTTACCATCAGGAGACCCACTTGCTCGTTTGCCATCAAGTCGAATAAAAAAAAATTGTGTTATAATGCGTCAGCCTATTTTAAACAGTCATGTAGACTGAACGCGTTAAAATCGTGACGTACGTTGCACGTTCTTGCGTTTACAATGCGTCAGTGTATTTAGAATAATGGTGTGGACGACATGCGGTAAAAATGTGATGCAAAGTCAAAGTCAAAATATCTTTATTCAATTTAGGCTATAACAAGCACTTATGAATGTCAAAATAAAATCTACCACCGGTTCGGAAAAAAAACCCCTGTTGAGAAGAATCCGGCAAGAAACTCAACGGGGTATATTTTTTAAACAGATTTACAATATTATTAAATGATTATGTATACATCACAAGTATTTAACACAACTTTATTTTTATCACAGCATGCATGAGGCAAGTCACTGCGTTTACGGTGCGACAACGTATTTTGAGCAGCAGTGTGTACGGTACATAATATGAGGCACGTTCCTGCGTTTGCAATACGTCAGCGTATATTGAGCAGCGATGTGGACCGCACGTGTTAAAACGTAACGCATGAGGTACGTCGCTGCGTTAACAATGCTTTAGTTATTTTAAATTAAAATGGTACAATTAAAGTTACACTAAACTATCCTAAAAATAAATTAACTATATATACAATTGCCCCAAATCTTGTCCCTGAGGAAGAGTGCCCATAAGGCTGGCTGCATTTCCGCGCTGGATCGTGATTCCAATACGTTGGGCGAGAAATGCACCAGCCCTATGGTCATTGGTAATTTCGAATATTTTTTTTTTATATTTTTCCAAAAAGTTTGTGAGCGTCCGAACTCCATGGACCCAAAGTTTCAACAGCAAAAGCTGTAAATATGTAGTCTTTAGAGAGACCTGTATATAACTTTAGTGTACTTTGAGCAACGGTGTGATCGATTCTGTAATAGGACTAATTGTTACCCGCAACTTTTTCTCCGGAGAATTCAAATAAAATAAAAGAATATTCTGTTTCCTATCCTTCAATGTCGCAAGATTTATTATTGCACAAAGGAACATTTAGTGTGTTAACCGTAAAAAACAAACAAAATAAATTTACGAACTCATATTAGCAGTTATAATATTGAAAAGGATAAGCTCATCGATATACGTTAATTATATTCCCATAGTGCATTAAGCTGCTAGTGCATGTTAGTGCTTTAAGACCCGTAGACGTGCTACGCCGTAGCCGGGCTACGAGCAAACAGCTACGCTCCGCAGCTACGCGTTATATTGAACTCAGATAATAAACATGGAATATTAATGAGAGAGGAAAATTATTTCAACCTGTTTTATTATGGCGCGTTATTTTCTTTAATTATCGCAGAGGAAAAAAAGGAGCTCTGATTAATTGGTTTATGTGGGCGAACTCCCCTTAGGTAGGTACTTAAATAGATAGATCAATATTTCATATCTTTTGATAAAATATATTTTAAACACAATACAAGTAATTTTAATAAATTTACAAAAGGAACGACAAATGCGTAATAATAAATAACAATAAAGAACATGGAAAAAACATGTAAATCGAATGTTAATTACGATTTCATTGTTAAATTTAGGAAAAACGAAAGAAATGTTAATAGTAGATTATTGTCGTGGCCTGGAAGTAGGCAATTGCTGGCTAAGTATGAGTATTACCGTTTAACTAATACGAAGCCAGCAATTGCTATTCCAGCCGAGACTAATAAAAAGCTTTTCTCAAAAATGGTGAATAATTCTGAAATAGAATAAACTTTTTCTCAAAATATATTATAAAATTTAATTTTATTCCAATATTTTTCTTATGCTTTAAAATTAAAAATAAACTGCAGGTGTATTTTTCCACCGAAAACACCACAAGCTATTTCAGACCCAATAGAAAAAGTCCGGAGTTCCAACAAAATATCTGATACCAGCCATTAGACTTGGCTGTATACGACTTGTGTCAACATTTCCATGGCCTTTTTAACTTAAAAAAAAATTTGACTGATTGCGGGCGCGCTAATTCATTAATTGTCGAGCTAGCGCGCCTGCAATCTTTTTAACTTTTTAATTTTTCGCTGACCATAAACTATGCACTTCACCTTCTGATATATGTAAAGAATAATGTCAACTTTTACGGACATTTTTGAGAAAATAAATAGTTAATTGATTTTTTCAAACATGACATGAAATATTGACATTGTGTTACAAATAATAGGCCGAGAAGTATCGCGCTGTAGGCGCTGTGGCTCAGCTGCGTGCGCGCGGTCACTCTAGCGGCCTGCAAAGAGATTTCATACAACTTTGCAGGCCGCTGGCCGGCAATGCGACCGTCTTTTGTTTCAACGCGCGCTCTGCGACACGCACGCGGCCCACGACCAGCAGCACCGCCAGCAGCCAGCGCGACACGCGCGTATACAACACCGCGACCAGACTAGCGTCTCGCCAGCTTCATTTCTTGTTTTTTTTTTTATTATTTTATTTCATGTAGGTAATATTTTAGAAAAGCACTATACAAGCCTCGGCCGGAACCTGGGGTTGCCGGCCTGGCATTTCTATCCGGCCTCGCTACGCTCGGCCGTCTATATTTGCTTGGCCGGCAACCCCCTACTTCCCGGCCTCTACAGTAATGTACTATAAAATGTCAATGTGATAAAATAATATACCGTTATAGTCATAATAAATTATAATTCAGATTAACCGTTTGAAAAACATTTACAGTTCCTGCAATCACCAGCACCAACTCCCTTATTATTTTAGTCACCGACACTCAATTTAACAGCATTTTTGTTGGGATCCACGTAATTCTTAAGACTCAAATACGCATTAAACGGAGTAGCCCGGGGCAATAAGATCGTAATTGTTTCCTTAAAAGCCTCTTTTGAGTCCCGCAAATTCATAGCGACAGAAAATTTCAATTTGATGACCAGAGTTCCGATGTCCTTGGATATTGATGGCTGGTTGAGCTCTGGTGGTGCCTTTACGGACTGAAGAGGACTTGTCGCATTTGTTGATAATCTTGCATTAAATTTTTTATTTGTTTTAAAGTGCTTTATCTGGATTTTAATAAAAGAAATGCTTCACAGGAAAATGTGGCGCGTGGCGAAAATAACAATTTGGATTTACTTGATTAAATATTTAATGATACTGAAAATTGTTCTCTATTTGCAAAATGTTTATTGAAAGGCAAAGGTTACGAAATTAAAAAAATCAATAACCCAATTTCCTTACAAAACTTTACATTAAAACTGTAAAATTTTGCATGGAGACTGCGTGGAAAGCATGCGGCGAAGTCTTGACGCTTACGGCACGTCACTGCGATTTCGTACCGTCTCTGTATTTTGAGCAGCGGTGTGGCCGCTCCTTTATCCGGACAGCGAAGCAGTGGAATGCTCTGCCAACTTCTGTGTTTCCCTTTTTGCTACAATCTGGCCGTCTTCAAATCTAGGATGAATGTACATTTATTAGGCAAGTGTGATGCATCTTAGTCCACGTCTCCATTTACCATCAGCCGTGAATATGATCAAACTATTTGTCACTAACCTAATCCCCAGTCTTTGATCCTTCTCTATTCTTTTAAGGGTTCCGTAGCCAAAATGGCAAAAACGGAACCCTTATAGTTTCGCCATGTCTGTCTGTCGGTCCGTCCGCGGCTTTGCTCAGAGAATATCAATGCTAGAAAGCTGTAATTTTGCACGAATATATATGTAAACTATGCCGACAAAATGGTACAATAAAAAAAATATATATTTTAGATTACCGCCCATATAAGTAAAGTGGGGGTGATTTTCTCTTTTCTCATCCAACCTTGTAGTGTGGGATATCGTTGGATAGGTCTTTTAAAACCATTATGGGGTTGCTCAAACGATTTTTCGATTCAATGATTTGTTTGCAAAATATTCAACTTTAAAATCGAGCGTCGCCCTCTCTAAAATCTAAACCACTTTGTGGAAAAATCAGAAAAAAAATCAGAATGGTAGTAAGTATATGAAAATTAAAAGGAAAACTATAACGGTTAAGTTTTCTTGAGAATTATTAGTAGTTTAAGAGTAAATAGCAGCCTACGGTATAAAATATACCTAAACTTGGAAAATTCCGTACAAATTACGAAATCCTTAAAAAAAATACTTATTTTTTCCGTAATGGCTACGGAACCCTATTTCGGGCGTGTCCGACACGCTCTTGGCCAGTTTTGTTTTTGTTTATATTGTTTCTTTAATTAACTTTTTAAATTCCTTTTCTCACGTGCGGATTTTTGATATTTTGTATTAAGTATAATGAAGTGTATAAGTATTATATTTAATATATTTGTTTATTTATATAATTTATATTATATTTTTGTATTGTTTTTAATATTTATTGTCTATTAATTCTACGTTTCTCCTGTCTGTTATTACTGCCACCTACATTAGTCTGTTCATATTTATTAATTCCTGAGAAATTTGTTGTCTGGAAGAGATCGCTTTTTAGCGACAAGACCGCCTATTGTCTACCTAATTTTTTTAAATTTTTGTAATGTCTGTACTGCTTTTGGTGATCAATAAAGAATATTTGTATTGTATTGTATCAAACGCAAGTCTATTTCTGCCTTAAAAAATAGCTTTACAGTATTTGAAACAGAGTTTTCCTCCTCATTCCTTACCTCTCTGAACCACCAAACAGATCCTGACTCAGACAGAATCTAATTGACTATACTATTAATTTTCCCAACGTCTTAAGGCTTCATTATTCTGCTAATTAATAGTTCTTTGGGCGGTGGTCGCCTCGCGCGCACTAATGAGAATACAGAGGGGATATTGATGGCGGGTCTCTGAAGCAGACTACGCCATGTACCGTTGGCCTTAGGTATTTCGATGAACCTGATAATTTGTGAAACTGATTTCCGACGAGTTGCTTCTAAGACGAGTTAGTTTTAGCCTAGTTGCGATTTCGTCCAGATGATTTTAGGACGAGTTGATGCTGTGACCAGCTACGTTTACGACCATCGGATATTAATCCTTTTTGACCACCTCCCCGCTGCTCCGAAATATCTGAAGGGAAGGGGGCTATCGCTAACTACAAAAGTGATTTTAAATCTTGCAATGTTTTGTTAAGACGTGGTGGCCTAGTGGTTTGACCTATAGCCTCTCAAGCAGAGACCACTGAGTTTTTCGTTTTTCATGTGCGGAATTACATTTGAAATTTACCACGAGCTTTGCGGTGAAGGTACATCGTGAGGAAACCTGCACAAACCTGCGAAGCAATTCAATGGTGCGTCGGAAGTTCCCAATCCGCACTGGGCCCGCGTGGAAACTACGGCCCAAGCCCTCTTGTTCTGAGAGGAGGCCTGTGCCCAGCAGTGGGACGTATATAGACTGATGATGATGAATGTTTTTCAAAGACGTTGAGCAACGTTGGGCGATACCTTACACAATGAAGATTGGTTTTTGGACTCTTTTTGTATTTTTTATTTCAACTGCAAATTTGTTACTTTTACGGTCAACCCGTGAAATTCAACGAAAACTCACTACTTAAGTGGCTAAGAAAGGAAAAAGCTGGCTGAAATGTGTGGCGCATAGAAGAAATATATGTGCCTAGACTCCTGTCCAGTGGTGGTGTAGGGGTTATAGTACGCAGTACGGAATGCTGAGGTACGCAATACGGAATGCTGAGGACCTGGTCTCTCTTTCTGGGTTTTTTCTGTGTATCCATGTTTCAGTTTGTATTTTCCTTACACAATGAGTTAAAACGAGAAAACTGGTTATCTACTTTACGTGCAATAAATGTGTTGTCAGGATTTATTTACTATTTTGTTCACATGATTAATATATGTACATTATACCCTTTAAAAATTACAGCTTTGTAGTGCTCAAAGCCAGGTCACGGATGGACAAACGATTGTTTTCTCGTTTGCCTGTCGTTTATGTAACTGTCACGAATAGATGTTTATTCTTTTTTTAATTCTTTACAAATAGCCAGGGAGACGGACATGGCGACATAGTAAACGTTTTATTTATGGTATCCTAAAAAATATGGCGGTGTCCATCTCTCTCATTTGCATACTTTGTGTCAAAAAGCGGAAATTTTCGTACAACTTTTGCGTAAAACAAAACACTCGCAAGTGAGCAGAAGTTTTCTGCGAACACTAAAGTTTCGGATCTCATCACGAAAACCACATTAACTTTTATCAGCGAAGGACAGGCGGCCGGTCTCCGGCACTGACTTACTGAGGACCATCAATTTACTTTTGTTTACTACCAAAGAATTTGATGAAGTACATACATATACCGGGTGTGGCTTGTAATATGAGTAAATAATTAAAACATAGATCAAACTCGTCAAACTAAACTACATTGTTTCAGCGACTTTTAAAAATAATTAGTTTTTTAAATTCTATTACACTTTTAAGTTTATCCAAAGAAGCAATGTAAAGCAAAATGCTTGATGTTTGTAGCGTGACAGGCGACGTCAGTTGTGTTCTAGGATGGCGTTCATTGATATAGAGCAGTATGTATTTAATTTGTATGAAAAAAGGAAAATTTAAAGACTCCATTATTTTTAAAAGTCGTTGTTGAGATTGACGACTTTTTTGCTCGTATTACAGGCCACACCCGGTATTATAAACAAAATGTTTAAAAAACCATGGCAATATTTTCACCCTTTCTTTGAGTTCATTGAGTTGAAAACAATGTCGTATTCTTAGCCTGCCTTGTAACTAGGAGTTGGGCGGGGGAGGCGCGGGGGGGATTACGTAGCATTGTTCCGGCAAGGCACTCACGCGTCGCACAGTACCGCGCACGCTGCGGCAAGGCAACTGGGTGTGTCATACTCATCATAAAGATGATCACTGTTAGCTACAATCCAATTTATCTACGAAATAATTTATTTATACTATTGCAATTACCTACTATGAATAATTTGCTACATTTTTACTGTTTACGGATTTTTACGTAATTTTACATACTTTCACTTAGATAAAGTACTTTCATAATACCTTGTTTTGTTCTGTTTAGCTTAGATCATTATTTTTAATTTTAATTTATGCTAGCTGTTTAAGCCTGCGGCACAAAGTTCTGTTAAGTACTCTAGTGCAGGCACATGTGGTACAATTGAGTTCATAAAGTTATGAGCAAAAATTTGATCAAAAATATCTGAGCACGACTCTATTGCTAACGGCGTAGAAGCGTGTACAAATATTTTTGCTCACAAGTTTATGAACTCGACTGTACATACACATAGATTTTTTTGTAATACTTTTGTATCGTTTGTTATCTTGTACAGTCAACTACAAAGAGATGTATCCAAGTTAATTCCAAAATGATGTATCCCTGCGGATGCCATAATTAAGTAGCCATAGAATGTGAAGCTGACAGAAACATGTATGCCTCTAATGTGAAGCATTTATGTATCCCCCTACATTTCCTCTAAAATGTATACTGACAACCTTAATCTAATATCTATTAACAAATTGTGACAAAAAAATATATTCATTCAATGTTCCAAATTTATGTAACTATCTTTGACTAGTCGTTGGCCCACTATTAACAGAGTTCTTTATTACATTTTTACGTTAATCAAAGTTTGAACTTAAGTATCCTCAGGGATCCTATCTCCTACTTAAGCATCCGCAGGGAGACATCATTTTGTAAGATTAACTTGGATACATCTCTTTGTAGTTGACTGTACTCAAATAATTGAATAAATTATCTTATCTTATCTCATCTTATCTTATCCCATACCTTCTCATCCCAGCCCATTCCACCCCATCCATCACATCCCACCCCAACCCATCTCATTCCATGCCATACCATCCCACCACACCACAACCAATTCCAACCTATCACACCACATTTCATTCTATCTCATTCCATCCCATCCCATCCCATCCTATCCTATCCACCCCATCGCAACCAAAGTAACTGGAGGTCTATGGGGGAGGCCTATATCCAACAGTGGACGTCCTACGGCTGAGATGATGATGATGTTAAATGTGACCAAATAAATTTATTTTCTTTCTTTTTTTATTATGAGAGGGAGGTAAACGAGCAAGCGGGTCAGCTGACGGGAACTGATCACCACCGCCCGTAAGTTTACTTACTCCTCTAGGAGATTCATTGGTCCGTTGCCAGCCTTTCTTTCTTTCCCTATCTCTTCCTTTCCTTTCTTTCTTTTATTCCTACTGCAATGCGTGATGCACTGTGCCCCGCGGCACCGTCGCGTCACAGCCTTGCGTAAGCCGCGACAGCAGATAACTTTCACGCGGCAATTAAAAGATTACGACGTCCAAAGATATTACGGAATGCCTCGAAACTTCTGAACATTCAAAATTTTTAATAAACGTTGCAATTTTTCGTTAATTACAATGCTTCAGGGCTTATTTCACATTCTTCTTCAAAGTCGCTACACTATTGAGGGAGTGAGTGTGCGAGCGGTTGAGAATCAGTAGTATACTCTCAGTGATTTCTCGTTGTCTTCTACATCGCAGAGCTGGAGTCCGGAGTGTGTTGTCGGCAAAAGAAAGCGCTGATGCCTACTCTCGCATCAGGTTTCTTAGTCGCCTTTTACGACACCCACAGGAAGAGACGAGTCCGTCCTATTCTAAAAACGAGCGCAGCAAGAGTTCCTAATTCACCAGTCATTGATACATTTTATATGACAAATACGGCAACTGTCTCTCTCTTTTAAGTCGCTAAACTCTTGGTCGTGGTTGACGGTTAAGGATCAGTAGTGAACCTTCATAACCTACACAGATAATATAGATTACGCAAATGCATCTACTTCGCGTGTCCGAACCCCAACCAAACGTCGCCAAACCCCATACAAAGACTGACCGCTAACTGACTAATCATGACTAGTGACTGACTTGAGCCCCACGGCGCGGGCGGGCAGCACATTTGAATCGATTTTGCGTGGACATCGGGGAATTCACATCGCTAATTCGCTCTTGAAACATCACAGTAGATATAAAAAAGTGACACGGTTGGTTTTCATACGGATTGAGGTGTTTGCGTTATCTAGTGTAATCTATATCTGTGATTACCTACGACTTTCTTGGGAAAATAGTGTGGTTTTTTCCCCTTGTCCTTTTCTTTAAGAATCCTATAAGGCCTTAATAATCCTATAAGTTTTAATTAGTCAATCGAGCGCCGCGATGAAATGCAATTTACTCGATTTCTTTTGGCACATCTCAACTAGGCTTACAGCCTGATTTTACGCCTATTCACGGTTCTAAAGACGCCGGCAGCACTTCCTCTCGCTCCCTTGTAACCCCCATTACGTCCTATAGTTTATTGTGTGTCTGTCAGCTTATAATTAAGCCATTAGCGGCGCAGCCTCGCGGCGATGACTCGGCGCTTCGTTTGTCCTCCCTTACGGGATCGGAAGCTAACGTTTACCCATTAACCTGAGTTATGGTGTTCGGTACAGGAAGCGTCTAAATACGCTAAGGCCAGCAGGGTCCAAGAATTTACGGCTTATTGCCTTAATGTTGCCGTTTAAAAATTAACTAAGTGATTTGGTGGTTATTTCACAAAATTTGAGAATAGAATGCGAAAACAATTTTCCTCAGGGAAAGTGTTGGAAAATTGCATCCTGAACTAAAGCCGCAGGCTCGCAGTGGATGCAGGCCAATGGATGCAGCTACATGCCAGCTGCATGGGGAGGCCCTATCATAATGTCAATAGCGGACGTCTTTCTGATGAGATGATGACTGACGATCAAGGCCTTGAATAAAAAAGAAAGAAGAAAGAAAGAAAGAAAGAAAGAAAGAAAATACATTTTTTATTCACAACACAAGACACAACAATAGTATTAAGTACAAATAGACAACACGTAGGAAAGTATGTGTCATTGCGGTTGTGAATCGGACACTGGCTCAGCATAATGCTGAAGCGTTAATAATAAACACCCCAGCGCTGATTTTCAGCCAGCACCGTTGGTGACCCTCGGACCGCTACAAAGATAATTATACTACACAGTTTTATTACTATGATTGAATGATTTTCTATTTAAACAAACATGTGAATGAATGAATAAACTAACCAACAAAAAGTTGGAAAACCCTCGACTTTGTCACTTCAAAGTTCAATATCTTTGTCTGCGGTCTCAAACGGCTGAACATATTTTGATGAAACATGTCTAAGAACCATAGATAAAATAAAATCGCATTCCAATCGGTCCACCCGCTTAAGAGCAACGGTGCCACAGACAGACACACACACAGACACACATAGCGGTCAACTTATAACACCGCTCTTTTTGCGTCGGGGGTGAAAAAAGTTTATTCGACACACACATGATACACACAAAAATTACAAAAATAGTAGAAATACAAACTATGACACAAAAAAATACATAATGTATATAATTTTAACCCCCGACGCAAAAAGAGGGGTGTTATAAGTTTGACCGCTATGTGTGTCTGTCTGTGGCACCGTAGCTCTTAAACGGGTAAACCGATTTGAATGCGGTTTTTTAGGGATGGTTCATAGACATCTTTCATCAAAATCGGCTCAGCCGTTTTTGAGATATTGAACTTTGAGGTGTTAAAGTCAGGATTTCCAACTTTTTGTTGGTTAGGTTAGTTCTGTATTGCTTACTATGTGTGTGTGTGCAATAAAGAGTTGTTGTATTGTATAAAATTTTGTGTGTGTGCGAAAAGGTTTCGCCTCAGCAAAAATTCGGACTCCTGGGATGGAGTCAGCGCTGGTCTTCCGGCGAGGCCATAATGTTTTAGTAACGTGTTTTTTAGAGAGCAGAAGTAGGTATAATACGCACCATTTTTCATTTCCACACATTTGTCCCACTAAAAACGCTCAGTCACGTTAACTAAATAGTTAATAGACAGATTAATTAAGTATTTTAATGTTAAAGTTGTGAACAATACAAAGTGTGACAAAAGGAATCTGGAATATTTTCAAAATAGGTACTTTTGGATTATCTAACGATGTACACTATAAATATCGCCTACGAGTAAATATTATACGAAAAACATTGTTTTTAGAGACAAAAATGGTGCTGACATGGAATAATCTTTGATTTACCGTTACGTGTTAAATCTCTTCCTCCAGGACGGCCTGAAAACAGTTTTCAGCCTGCTGAAAATGACTACAAGTACAATCAAAGTCAAAAATATCTTGACACTCTTCTTGTCCCTGTCGTCGTGTTTGAACTTTGGTATAAAATTGTCAGAAGACACAGTGATAAGCTACTAAAATGCAAACATATTTCTGACCTCGAATATACTAATTTCAAAAAATGATTTTGCGATTTTTCTCTTTGATCCATTCCCGTAACAATATTGTAGTTCACCTCGTATATTTTTGCTACAAATTGACAGTCGCCGTCCTTCTTGCGCCACGGACCAGAAACATAATTATTTTTTAAATGAAACTCGTCTCGAAATGAGCTGCTCCAGCGAACACTGGCAACTCTTTGCCATTTGTTTCGTGTTCACGAAGCATTATTAAAGATAATTTGTCTAAATTGTTATATTACTTTTGCTCTCAACTCTGTTAGTTATACGGTATAGCTTTTACCCGCGGCCTCACTCGCGTAAACCATTACATTAGGTCTTTTTGTGTCTCTAGACTTAGTTGTTAGGTTTCGAGACAATTTAAATACCAAATTTCATCCAAGTCCATCCAGCGGTTTTAGGCAGTTGTCTCACCGCCGGCGAGGAAACGATTGGCTATGGACTATTTTCTCGCCCCAAGAAACAAACTAAAGATATAAGATCCTGTGTGAGTAAAAGAGACACATATATTAATAGTTGATCGCTGGCGGTTCACACTGCCGGCGAGAACTCGCTCTTACATCATTTGTCGCAGCGACAAGAGCTAAAAGACTCGTTGAGCTATAAAACTAGCTCAGCGATACTTGCTCAGCGCTGTTAGCTTGGCGGCCGCCCGGCTCGAGCGAGTAGAGCGAGTAATCGCCCGTCGTGCTCGAACACTCGCTTCTCGCTGCTAGCCCACTAGTTTCTAGTTACTCGCTCTGCTCGCTTCTCGCTCATCGTCGGCGGTGGGACAAGTGCCTTAGCATGGAGAATTACTCCTTTTACATATCCAAACTTTCACATTTATATTATTAGTAGGATATATACAATATTAAACAAATCTTGTGTCACAGGTTTGTGTAAAGTACGGTCGCGGAGCACGAAAAACTTCGTGCAATGACCTTTACTACTTGTTTGTGTCACTCGCGCATAATTTGACGTCGCATTCGTACAAATTCATGTGTGCGAACGCGACGGCAAATATTTACGCGCAAGCGACAGATATTCATAGTGGAAGGTCATTGTACGAAATTCTTCGTGCTGCGCGATTGGACTTTAGTAGCGCCAAAGTCTAAGAACTTTCTACATTTTCTTACGCTGTGGTAGCGCTCCTCCGAAGCGACTCGAAAATGGTTCTATTAGTGTTTCAGCCCATATCAGTTTCCTGTCGCATATATATATAAAAAAAATGTCCTACAGTTATCAGAAAACTTTTTTGAAACGAATTATAATTGTAAGCACACCGTTTCGTTTTATGAAAAAAATCCACTTGCTATCGCTAATTTCTTCAATATCTCAGACAAGATACTGATAGCAGTTGAGACACTAGTAAAAGTACCGTCAACCGATTTTTATTTTCGTACATACATTTTTATTTTTCTCCCTCCCCTCCCTACTATTCCGCACTCCAATTTTTATACGTATGACAGAACAGATTATGACAGTAGCCGTGGTGGCCTAGTGGTTTGACCTATCGCCTCTCAAGCAGAGGGTCGTGGGTTCGAACCCCGGCTCGCACTTCTGAGTTTTTCGAAATTCATGTGCGGAATTACATTTGAAATTTTCCACGAGCGACTGGGCCCGCGTGGGAACTATGGCCCAAGCCCTCTTGTTCTGAGAGGAGGCCTGTGCCCAGCAGTGGGACGTATATAGGCTGGGATGATGATGATGATGATGATGATGATGACAGAACGTTTGCCGGATTAGCTAGTTTTTATATAATTTTTGTGGGTGTTTTTTTTTAATAACCATTCAACACGAGAATACGTGATACCTCAGGACACTGCCTCAGGCCTTAATTAAGCTCGCTTATAAATTTAAACTGGCAGCCTTGAATTAATATTTACAGGCAGCGCGCGGTAAATCACTTCTGCCGCGTTTAAAATGTGGAGTGGACGCGCTGAGCGCTGTGGTCGGCTTATTCTAAAATGTAAGGTTTGTTCTTGTGTAAGCTGTGTAGGTGCGAGGTACTCGTACTAGGCCAAATGCGTATCAAGTATTCCGAGTACACGTCCACAAAAAATAAAAAGAAATAATCCAACCATATAAATTCATTTTACATAAGCTTTTTTTGCTGACTGTACTTTTAAGATTGGTTTTTTGGAATCTTTTTGTATTTTTTATTTCAATTCCAAATTTTTACTTTTACGGTCATCCCGTAAAACCTAAAATATCTAAAGTAGGTTAGGTTGGGTTCGATATTTTGACCGTTGATATTTTAACTATAGATATTTACATTTTCGAGTGTGGGCAGTCAGCATTTAGAAAGTAATTAGTATAATTATGTAACACATGTATTAATCGGTCTTATTTCCTACCTGGATCCTGTAACACAGGGACTCCTAGCTCAGGATCCAGAGCCGTAGACTCTTGTTTATAAGTTTTTTATGCAATATTTTTTTTCATTTTTTTTTCATTTGCAGTTATGATGTAGTATGAATGCAGATCGTCTAAAATAGCCGTAGTATTATGCTGGACAGCACTAGCCTCATGTGAAAATATTAGGCGTCCTGACGGACAAAGATTTGTTTCAGCGCCACGCCACTGCAAGCCCTTTCGTTCTGCGAGGAGGCCTGTGTTCAGCAATGCGATATGTATATAGGCTGGAATGATGAGTGATGACTAATTAAAACATCGTTTTTAATAATTTCCACATTTGGCGCTTTCAATGTCCGGGTAAATAAATGATAATTATTTATGTACCGGATATTAACGTGGAAACTTAATGAAGCTCTGACAATCGCACAAAAAGTTGGCAATTAAGTCGTTTCATTAGCTTTTGTCCATTTCACATTAATTGCAGTCGTTTAATTGATACAACGCGATGCAGTTTATTCTTAAAGCCTTATCGACAATCACACTGGTCGCGTAGCGAGATAATTAATGGAAGCGTTGCGTGCTCGCGGCGATATAGTTACGCGTTGGCGGCGATGTAGTTGCGCGCTGGCGGCAATTTCGCGCTCACGGCGATATATGTAGTTGCGCGCTCGCGGTGACGTAGATTTCGCGCTCACGACGATATAGTTGCGCGATGCGGGTTGACGTAGATTTGCCGCTCGCGGCGATATAGTTGCCGCGCTGTCAGTGTGATAAGGCTCTTAAAAGAAACTTTTGTTTGATTGTCAAAAGCAAACGCGATACGTATCCAATATTTTCTAATAATCAAACTGACGAATCAACTAATATTATATATACACACACATATATAGTATATATGTTGACGAGAGCGGAAGGAAAGAAATGAGAAGATGGTGAAATGAGAGTACTTCCGTCTCGCCGTCGGAATCGTTCGTTCGTTATATGTATTCGTAGGTACTTGAGTGAGAGCTTCAATAATAACTTGTTTTGGAGCACAGTTGTTTTATTTCACCAGCCTATAATAATTAATTAAATTGCAAAACCAATCAGAGCATGTACAGAGCTAATCGACAGACGAATTGACAGAATCATTATTAAACAGCCAGGTGTTGTCGTCCCCACAGTCCGAAGTAGAATGACGCTCCGGCCAACGAGCCGGTCCACGTGCACCGCAACCGGTCGTTACGTCACACGACGGTCGCCGCCATTCCGATGTTGTAATAGTCAATTGACAATCCTATAAAGGTTGATTATTGTCCCTTAGTCGCTGAGTACCTAAAACGCAGTCTGCCAATTTCGCGTTATGTCAAAATGTCATTTAAAATAATATCGTACACAGTAGGTTTTTGTCTATGTCGCAATAGCTCTAATCCTCGTATTGCCCATTTAGCGATACGACTATGTCGCAATAGGTCTATTACCCGTATTGCCCATTTAGCGATGCGTCTATGTCGACATTTACAAACTCCTTTGTCATAGTATTTTCTCTTTTGCACTAAACTTACTGGCCACTTGAAACTGAAGTGTTTAATCTTCCACTATTCTACTAATGAATTTATGATAAATAACAAAAACCTATGTGTCATTCATTGTGATATTATTGATATTCTTACACAGTTCGAGTTGTGGACATTGTAGATTGGAATTTAAATAATTTAATATTGACAATATATTGTACGTCTAGCCTTCGCCTTACCTTACAGGGGAGCTAGTGTTCAGTGCGTAGTCACCGCTTTGTATTTGTTAAATAGGCTCTGCAATTCGCCTACTTCGCCTCATGAACTAAAGCTCAATTATACCTACCTCGTCCTTGAGCTAATACGCCCTAAACCTAAATCTCAATTTACCTATTTCGCTCATGAACTAAAGCTCAATATACCTACCTCGCCCTTGAGCTAATACGCCCTAAACCTAAATCTCAATTCGCCTACTCCGCTTATGAACTAACACGCAATAGGTTTAAAATCAATATGCCGATCTCTTGTTAGGTCTAGGCATAACGCTTAATTGGCAGACTGCGTTTTAGTACTCAGCGACTAAGGGATTATTGTAATCCACGACACATAACATATATACATTTTTACCCAAGAATTAACCCAATTGATTTTCAAAACATTTCCTTTTCCTTTACATCAAAAAGAAGTAATAGGTAATGAAACCATCAAACCTCCACAAAATGTTTAAGCTTTATAGAAACAGAGCTGATGTAGACGTATTTATTCGTTTTATAATACATTGTAAAGTAAACGGAATCAAGGCACGTAGCCCAAGATTACCACTTCAAAGGTTGCCCTGACACGACCACCTCGGGGGAGGGGGGAGGCCAACAAAAAATTACTTGAGCGTTTCCCTGTGAGATTTACATCTAACATTTGTCACAAATTACGATAAGGTTCTCTTAGAAACAGAAATGTTTATGAGAAAGGCAAATAAAGTAAAAACTGGTTCAGTGCGAGTCGGAATTTGGATTCTGTGACAGAATAAGTAATAGTACAAGTGCAGAAGGTTCTCTCTTTTGATGTTGACGAAAGCCGCCATTTTATATGCCTACGTAATTTTTATTAGGAAAATCACCCGCGCACCATCAAGCAACATTGAACTCTAGTGCTGCGCGCGAAGGTCGTTATTATTCAGCACCAACGTTTTAGTTTAGGATAGGGTTGTCAATCAATAAAAAAATAAATACTCACATATAACACAAGAGTAAATTCGGACAAATACTTAGTTTTCTAGTATGTTTTAAATTGACGCGCCTACGATCTCCGACGGTCACAAAATGGATAATTGTGCAAGGTCGCGTGCCGAATGCGTCGTCGGCTGCCTCAAAGGTTTTGTACGCCCGCAGTGGGCATTGGTAAATCGCGAATTACCTATCTGTTCTTTTGTCGCACTCGCACTTAATATGATTTCGAACAGAATTGGTTAGTTAGTGTAATGTTATATACAGAATATGGTTATATAAATAAAATGAAAATATGAATGCAATATTTTTTGCACTCATCGTGAACCAGTTTCACGTAAAATCATCACAGCTACACGGTAGCGCCTACGCGGCGCGACTAGTTCGAGCGAGACTGCGAGCGTGCGTGCCGA